>NC_051390.1:32002055-32007055 GCF_015228065.2 Penaeus monodon
GTAAATTTAATGCTATGTTAGTTGTATTAAATTATTTTCTTTCTTGAAGATAAGTTTCATTTGTATAAGTTAGGCACACTTGTATGAAATATATATATATATATATATATATATATATAATATATATATATATATATAATATATATTATATATATATTATATATATATAATATATATATTATATATATATATTATATATAATTATATATATAATATATACATATATATATAAAATATATATATATAATATATATTTTATATACATTATATATATATATTATATATATATAATATAAAATATTAATATATATATATATATTATATTATTATTATAATATATATATATATATATATATATTATATATAATACATATAATATATATATACATATATATAATTATATAATATATTAATATATATATATATATAATTATATATATGCTATATATATAAGTATTATATATTATATATATATACATATATATACACACATATATATGTATTATATATTATATATATGTATATACATGTGTATATATTTATATATATATATGTATATATACATATACACACATATGTATATATACACATTTTTGTATATATGTGGAAGAAAAACCCACAATACAAAAACTATGTATATACATACAGGACCTGAGGATGGAATCCAAGTGGATTTTGAAACTGTAGTCTCATTTTCAATAAATCTAGTTTTTGTATTGTGGGTTTTTCTTCCATTGTATCAGCACGGAAGAGTATTTTTCCCATTATTTTTATATCTATTTATCTTTCCCTCTCTCTTTCTCTCTCTCTATATATATATGTATATATATTATAAACATATATATATATATATATATATATATATATATATATATAAACATATATATTATATATATATATGTATATATGAATGTATATGTATATATACATGTATTATTATGATATATATATGTATACAGATGTATATATATATGTATACAGATGTATATTATATGTATACAGATGTATATATATTATGTAAATATAAATATAAATGTATTTATTTGTATATATTTTAATATATATATATATTATATATATTTATATATATATATATATATATATATATATATATTTTATATATATATATGTATATATATCATTATATATGTATATATATATATTTATATATATATATATATATATATATATATATATATATATATATATATATATATATATTATTGTATATATATATATATTATTGTATATATATATATATTATATATATATATATATATATATATATACATATATACATATACACACAGGTGGGCCTTGCCAATTCTCCTCCCCCCAGAAGACCCTCTGGCAACGCACCAAGTAAATGGATATGCTGGGGGGAGGGGTGCTCTCCCTCCCACCCAGCAAGTAAGGTGGGCTACAGGTCCCGCTTGAAGGGCAAATGTTGGGGCGCAGGATTGAAATGAGAGTTACTCGTCCCGCCTGCTCCCGGCAGGCGCCAACCCACCATGAAGCTTGTGGGGCAAAGCGCTCGGAAACCCCACAGGCGGACAGGGGGCCCCACAGCCTGCTGACTCCCTTTATTAGGGGCAGCGTCGGCGGGAGTGGCAGAGGTGGCGTGCACCCAGATTGAACGCACCTCAGGCGAGTTTTCCGGGTAGGCACTTAGAACATCCAGTCCTTGCGGCAGGGTGAGTGGTTACTTCTGCTATCGCGGGAATTGGAGCGACTAGGAGTTGAGGTGGCTGCCCTCTCGGAGGTGAGAAGACCTGGTAGCGGCACGATCAGTATGGGTGGGTACACCACTACTGGTCGGGCCGCAGCGATGGTCACCACCTCCAGGGTGTAGCCATAGCCATCTCCAGCTGACTTCAGCCCTCGGTAGTTGAGGTGACACCGGTTGATGAGCATATTATGGCATTGAGACTGAAGCAAGCTTTTGGCTTCATGTTTCTTGTTGCTATATACGCTCCTTCTGACGTTTGTAAACTCAATGTGAATGAGGCGTTCGACGCCAAACTCACATCTATGGCAGACAATTGCCCCCGGTGAGATATTCGCATTGTTCTGAGCGACTTCAGTGTGGTATCCAGCTGTGACTGAGCTGGCTATGAGATGTCTGTGAACCCCCATAGCTCGGGAGCTGATACCAGCGGCAAGAACAGCCTCCTTCTCTGGGACTTTGCTAGGTCCCAGAGAATGAGGATCTCTGGCTCCTGGTATCAGCGCCCCAACCTGCATTGCTGGACATGGTCTAGTGATACGGGTACAGTGGCCAAGGAGATCGACCACATTCTTGTTAGCAAGCGATGGAGGATCCTCCAGAACTACAGAGTTTACTGGAGTGCCAAGTTCTGTGGCACTGATCGTAGGCTGGTTGTGACTACCCTGCAGGTCTACTTCAAAACTCCCCGTCCCTCCAGTGGTCACTCTAGGGTATTCCACTTGGACAGACTGAGGGAGGAGGAGTGTGCCCGTGAGTTCGCCATGGCAGTCTCTAACTGATTCACAGAACTTGACAACTTGATGGACCCAGTTGCTCTGTGGGAGCTCTTCAAGCACGAAACACTGGAAGCAGCCCAGGAGTCCATTGGCATACGCAGGAGGACAAGGCAGAATTCCATCTCCCTGGAGACATTGGAGGCCACTGAAGCGTGTCGCGTGCCAGATGGCAGTCAAGTCTTGTGTCACTCCTTGGTGCATAGGGTTCAGACACTGCTGAGAAGGGAAAAGGAACAGTTCATCAGGAATCTTACTGAGTATGTTGAAGGCCATTTCTTGTTAAACGACCTTCGCCCTGCCTACCAAGACCTGAGAAAGCTGAACTCTAAGCCCTCCTCACAAATGACTGCAGTCCAATCAGTGGATGGATGGATCATCTCAGATCATGTTGGGGTTCGTGAATGTTGGGCTGAGTATTTTGAGCAGTTGTACTAGGTAGACCCTCCAGCAGTTAGCTTGGATGCCAGCGATGTCACAATACCTATGCCAGACCCATCCATCGGCAAGGAACTTCCTACCCTAACGGAGGTTAGGATGGCGATTTCCAAGCTGAAGAGTGGGAAAGCTGCAGGGATATGTGATATCCCTGCTGAACTTCTAAATGCTGGGGGTGAACCTATGGCTCAGGATTTGCATACAGTCTTGACTGTCATCTGGCAGTCTGGTACCATTCCCCCTGACCTGTTGAAGGACTTGCTCATCCCTCTCTGGAAGAGGAAAGGGGATCTTTGGGACATAACAACTACTATGGCATTACACTGCTCGGCATACCAGGCAAAATTTTCGGCCACATTCTTCTGAAAAGGATTCGCGACCACCTACTGAGGCATCAAAGACTGGAGCAGTCTGGATTCACTCCTTGCAAGTCCACAATAGACCGAATACTAGCACTTCGAGTAATTGTGGAACGCAATCGTGGGTTTGGTCATGGGTTACTTGCAGCCTACATTGACCTCAAGAAGGCGTTCGACTCAGTGCATTGGGAACTGCTATGGGAGATCCTAAGACTCAGGGGAATTCCAACACAGATTATTGGCCTACTAGCAAGCCTTTATACTGGTACTGAAAGTGCTATAAAGTGTGGTGGGGGTCTGTCGAACTTCTTCCATGTTAATTCAGGGGTGAGGCAAGGCTGTGTCCTTGCACCAACACTTTTCAACACCTGCATGGACTGGATAATGGGCAGAACTACTATCCAAAGTCAGTGTGGAGCAATGCTGGGCAATATCATGGTCTGAGACCTTGACTTTGCCAATGATGTTACTATCCTATCTGAGTCTCTGGAGTCACTGGTGGTGGCTCTTGATGCATTTAGCAATGAGGCGAAGCCCTTAGGCCTAGAGGTCTCCTGGACCTCGACCAAGATTCAGGACTTTGGGGGCCTGTTAGGGGAACCTGTTCAGTCAATCCATGGTTGCAGCAAGGACGTTGAAGTTACAGAGAGTTTTACATACCTGGGTAGCGTAGTCTTGGGCTGTCAGACCAAGAGTCAATAAAGGTATTGGTCTGGCAACGAGCCATGAACTCGATCAACAAGGTCATTTGGAGATGTCGGTACCTATGCAGAAGGACCAAGCTGCGTGTCTTCAAGGCCTTGATACTGCCAGTTTTGCTCTATGGAAGTGAAACCTAGACGCTATCCAGTGTCTTTGAGTCTCATCTTGATGCCATTTGTAACAAGTCCCGTCACTGGATCATGGGGTAGAGTTGGCAAGACCACGTGTCCAACCGACGGTTACCAACTCAGGCTATATGGCCATCTAGTTCGCTTCCCTGTGGATGACCCTACCCATCAGGTTGTTTCTCTGCGAGACAACCCTGGGTGGAGGAGGCCTGTGGGAGGACCCAGGAGGTCATGGCTTGGGCAGCTCGACGAGACCTGTCGCAAGGAATTAGAGATGGGCTGAGGGCCTGCCTGGAGACTCGCTACGAGGAACCCTCGTGGTTGGAAGCAAAGGGTGGATGCGGCCCTGCACCCCAGTTGGAGTTAGCCCCTTGATGAAGATGATGATGATATATATATATATATATATATATATATATATATATATATATATATATATATATACACACACATATTTTAAGCCAGTGCTGATGGGCATGGCATGTATGTACATGCCATGCCTACTGTGAGTTTACTTTATTAATTATTTTTACACATAGATGGCTAGACTTGTACTAAGTCACCAGTGAGCCAATTACACATACTGCCTGTCTCTCCCGTTTGCCCTCTTCCTTGATTTACAAAAATATTTAACATTATCTTTTTTTATAGTTACTAATGTTTATAACATTATAGTAATTATAATGTCTATAATGAAAATAACACCATCGAACCAGGGTATCGATGGTAGAGAGATCTATATCGACTTTTTTGACAAGGTCGAGGAGTCGAGTGGCAAAGGGCCTAACACCTCTAATGCCATTAGGATGGCTCGGGTCTCGAGCCACCTTTGTGGCATAGGTTACTGCTAGCTGGCTTCGTACGAGTTGGA
>NC_051390.1:32012055-32029555 GCF_015228065.2 Penaeus monodon
AAAGTGGTATTTGCATACGTTTTGCATCTTTATTTATTTATTTTTTATTTATTTATTTTTTATTTGCTGCTTTCAACACCAATTTGTTCCTTTTTTATGGTACTTGGCAAATCACAGTATTCCCAAGTCAGGATGAATTGCCAAATTTTTCCCTCCTGAGTCAGTTACAAGCAGCAGCTATCTGTGGAAACAATTCTATTACACTAACTTCTTTTGCTGCCTTTTCTTGACAGTTTTGCTGAATCATAGGTCCTAAAATCATAAAAGATAGATTTTCAAGTTTAAACTTAATATGTCAGTAAAAAAAAAAAAAAAAAAAAAAAAAAAAAAAATATATATATATATATATATATACATATATATATATATATATATATATATATATATATATATATATATATATATATATATATATATAAACACACGCGCACACACACACACACACACACACACACACAGACATATATATATATAAATATATATATATATATATATATATATATAATATATATATATATATATATATTGATGTATATATATATATTTGTTTATAAATATATATACACAAACATATATATATATATATATATATATATATCTATATATAATATATATACAAAAACAAACACATATAGTATGTATATCAGATATTCCCTGATAAATATATTTATTATATATGTAAATAAATATATTCATATATATACATAATTATATAAATATTGTGTATATATATAATATATATATATATATATATATATATATATATATATATATATTATATATATATATTATATATATTTATATATATATTTATACATACATACACACACACAAACACACATACATATATGTATATATATGTATATATATATATATATATATATATATATATATATATATATATATATATATATATATATATATATATATATATATATATATATATATATATATATATGCACTTATACAACACACACACACACACACACACATATTATATATAAATATATATATTATATATATATATATATATATATATATATTATATACATATATATTATATATACATATATATATATATCTATCTATCTATCCATCTATCTATATATATGTATATATATTACACACATCTATATCCTTCTCTTCTAGCTACGGGGGTCCCTCATGGCCAGTCTCCAGGCAGGCCCTCGGTTCATCTCTAGCTTCTCTTGAAAGGACTGGTCGAAGTGCCCAAGCCATGACCTCCTAGGTTGTTCCACGGGCTCCTTATACCCAGGATTGTTTCACATAGAGACAACCTGATGGGTAGGGTCATCCATAGGAAAACGAGCTAGGTGCCCATGTAGCTAAATTGGCCGTTCCCGATTATGCAAGTAACAGGTCCCATGCCAGTCTTACTGTGTAGCACAAGGTACTGCCAATTGTACCCCATGATCTGGCAGGGACTTTACAAAAGGCATCAAAACGAGATTCCAATGCACTAGATACCATTCATGCAGCAAACTGTCAGTATCAAGGCCTTGAAATACATAGCTTGGTCCTTCTGCTTAGGTGCCGACACCTCCAAATGCTCTTGTTGATCGAGTTTATGGCTCCTGCTGTCAGACCAATCCATCTACTGACTTCTTGATCTGACAGCCCAGAGACATGAACTATGCTACCAAGGTATGTAAAGCTCTCTGTGACTTCAATATCCTCATCGCATGTATCGACTGAACAGGTTCCCCTAACAGGCCCCCAAAGTCCTGAAACTTGGTCTTGGTCCATGAAACCTCTAGACCCAAGGGTTTTGCCTCATTGCTAAATGTATCAAGAGCCACTACCAATGATTCCAGAGACTAAGATAGGATAGCACCATCATCGGCAAAGTCAAGCCCAGTGTTGCTCCACACTGACTGTGGATAGTAGTTCTGCCCATTATCCAATCCATGCAGATGTTGAAAAGTGTTGGTGTAAGGACACAGCCTAGCATCACCCCTGAATTATCAGGGAAGAAGTTTGACAGGTCCCCACCACACTTTACACTTTCAGTACCGGTATATAGGTTTGCTATTAGACCAATAATCCGTGTCGGAATTAGTGATTCCCAATGCACTGTGTCAAACGCCTTGAGGTCGATGTAAGCTACAAGCAACCCACAATTGAACTCAAGATGGCGTCCCACAATGAATCAAAGCACTAGTAATGAATCCAGACTACTCTGGTCTCTGGTGCCTAGTAGGTAGTTGTGGATTTCAGAAGAATGTGGGCGATAACCTTGCCTGGTATACTGATCAGTGTGATGCCACAGTAGTTGCTATAGTTCCATTGATCCCCTTTCCTTTTCCAGAGAGGGATGACCATGCCCCTCAACAGATCAGGGGAAACGGAACCAGACTGCCAGATAGTTGTCAAGACTGTATGCAAGCCCCATGCCATATGTTCACCCCTAGCCTATAGCAGTTAAGCAGGGATATTACGTGGGTTTCCCACTCTTCAGCATAGAAATCGCCATCTTCATCTCAGTTAGGATAAGAGGTTTGTCAGTGATGGGTGGGTCTGGCACAGGTATTGTGATATCACTTGCATCCAAACTAACTGTTTTAGAGTCTACCTGGTGCAGCTGCTCAAAATACTCAGCCCAGCATTCATGAACCCCAACATGGGGATTGTTAGGCAAGGCAAAGGTCATTTACCATGAAATGGCTTTCAACCTCCTCTGCAAGGTTCCTGATGAACTATTCCTTGTTCTTCTCATCAGTGTCTGAGCCCTATGCACCAAGGAACGGCGCAAGTCTTAATTACCATTCAGCTGAGTCACACGACATGTATCTGTGACCTCAAGTGTCTTCAGTGAGATGAAATTTTGCCTTGGGGTTTCACCAATGGACTCTTGCGTTGTTTTGAGTGTCTCATGCTTGAAGGACTCCCACAGAGCAACTGGGTCCATCAAGTTTTCCAGTTCTGTGAACCAATAAGGGACTGCCGTGGCAAACCTCTGGGCAAACTCCTCCCCCCTCTGTCTGACCAAGTGTAATACCCTAGACTGGCCACTGGGGGGACAAGAAGTTTTGAAGTGGACCCATAGGGTAGCCACAACCAGTCTATGGTCAGTGCCACAGAACTCAGCTCTCTGTTAAACATTGCAATTCTGAGGAATCCTCCATCGAGTGCTGACAAGAATGTGGTCAACATCCTTGGCCACAGTACCCATATTGCTATACCATGTCCAGTGATGTGGGTTGGAGCACTGATACCAGGAGCCAGAAATCCTCAGTCCCTGGAACTCAGCAAAGTCCCAGAAAAGGAGGCTGTTCTCACTGCTGAAGTCAGCTCCTGAGCTAAGGGTCAGGCAGACATATCGTAGCCAGCTCGATCATAGCTGGATACCACACTGAAGTTGCCCAGAACAATGCAAATGTCTTGCTAGTAACAATTGTCTACCACAGATGTGAGTGTGGCATAGAATGCCTCTTTCACATCAAGATTGCAAACATCCATAGGGTCGTACACAGCAATAAGAGAATGAAGCCAAAACTATGCTTCAGTCCTAATGCTATAACACGCTCATCTAATGGTGTTACCTCTACTACCAACGGTTGAAGTCGGCTGGAGATGACCATCGCCATGGCCCAATCAGTAGTAGGTGTACCCACCGATAGTGATTGTGCCTCTGCCAAGTCTTCTGAGCTCCAAGAAGACAGCCAACTCAATGCCCAACCACTTCAGTTCCTTCGATAGCAAGAATAACTGCTCATCCTGCTGCAAGGACCAGATGGATGTTCTAAGCACCTACATGGATAGCTCACCTGAGGTTAAGCCTTGGGCAGTCACTCTGGATGGATGCCACCTCTGCCACCCCCGCCAACACTGCCCCATATAAAAGGGGGAGGCAAACTGTGTGGCCCAACGTCCACCTGAGCTTTGAGCTTTGCTCCACAGACCTTTGAGCTTTGCTCCACAGACCTCATACAGGGTTGGCTACTGCCAGGGCACAGGCGGGACCAATAACTCTCACTGCTATCCTGTGCCCCAACATTTGCCCTCCTGCCGGGACCCACAGCCCACCTCACTTGCAGGGAGGGAAGGACAGAGCCTCTCCTCCCAAGATGTCCATTTATTTCTGACGTTGCCAGAGTTTCCTGAGGGGATCAAGACTGGCAAGGCCCACCTTCCCCTAGCTGCCCATTAACCCGGGGGCTGAGGGGCAGGATTTGGTATGGAGCCATGGTGTGTCCACATGCAGGTGGGCCATGGCTTGTACCTCTGGGGCCTCATGCTTCTCCCGCACATTTTAACCAGTTTCTATGGGTGGCAAGGAGGAGGCACTTCGGAAATCTCGATGACAGAGAGGCTGTGAACTGGCAAGGGAGGCTTATGCAGAGCTGCTCCCTTTTTTGCACTAGGTTAGCCAGCGGTGGCAGCTGCAAGGGAGAAGGCATATATACACATATATATGTATATGGGTATATTTGTATGCATATATATTCATATATATGTATATATTATAACATATGCAGAAGTCTATTTCTGTTACCAGTGGACCACGTGACCATTTTCCATGTGGATCCGAAAGTCCCAAAAGAACCATTAACTCAGCGAGGGTGTAGTTGACAATTATATCTCGCCTCACTTGACCAGGGAGTTCGTGACCAGAGCTCGACGCGGTGAGGTCGGCTTAGCCCTCTCCCTCCAGGCTAGCTGACCTGAGTGTCCGAGCATACCGTTATTACCCATATGAGGTCTCACTAGACCCACATTAGTCAACAAGGCATGAAGAAGCAGGAGCGAGGTTGGGGGTTGTCAATGAAACAGGTGGTGAGCTGGCAGTGCCACGTAGTGGCCTTTAATTTTCAATGGTTACACAAAAATATATAATTTGTGGAAAATAAGTACTTCTATTCTAGATTTTAATAATATATAGAATATGCAATATTTTTTCTAGAACACATTTAGAAAACTTACAATTTAGTTAATAAAAATATAATATTATTTAACTCAGAAACAATAACAAAGGAACTGAGGGCAAACACAGAAAACGTAGTGTTCTGAGCATCATAGGGGGTAACTAACATATTTAACATACTCCCCACCATAGGAGGATTTAGTCCTATCATAAACTAAGTATACTTGAATGAGGTAATAAAATCCTGAGAAAGATAATGGCAATTTTATCTTAAGAGATTACATCTATAAACACACATAATATTGAACTCATTACCTTATCTTAATTATAAGAAGCACTACAAAAATATAAAACTACACTTTAGAACACTACAAACTATTACAAGTCAAGTTTCACTGGGGTTCTTACTGCACGACCCCGTCGACTATAGGAGGTAGGTTTCAAAATGTTCTCTTCACAAGGCTCAGAGGCACTATTTTCACTGGTTCCAGGAACTGATGGTGTAACATTTTCTTCAGAATCTTCATACAGAGGACTATACATTTCAAGATCATGCAACTTCTGCACTGGTCTATTGACTGTTCCTTTGTCAGTTTTGACCCTAACACTCCTAATGATATTATCATTACCTGGGAATACTTCTGTAACTACACCTAGTGGCCATTTAAGCCTAGGAACATGGTCTTCTCTGACTAGGACAACAGCACCTTTCTGTACATTGCAATTTTGCACAAATCCTTTCACAACAGGTGGCAAATTTCTTAAATAATCATTGCTCCATAATTTCCAAAATTTATCAAGTTGCTGCTGACGAACACTTTCTCGGATAATTAAATCCTGTCTTGTAACATATGAAGGTTGATCACTAATCTCAAGTTGGAATCCAGCATTACGTCCAATGAGAAAGTGTGAAGGAGTCAAAGGATTTGAAACATCAGGTTCATCTTCAACAAAGGTCAAAGGTCTAGAATTTACACAAACCTCAACTTCATGAAGAGTGGTCTCAAGCTCAATTCTTGACAGACATCTAACACCTATTGTTTTCCTCAAAGCAGACTTAACAGACCTAATCAAACATTCCCACCAACCTCCCCACCATGGAGAACGGGGAACAATGAATTTCCACTGAGGAGACAGTGGGCCATATTCTTGCTGAAGTTGACGAGCTGCACCCACAAATGTTTTAGCATTATCTGAGTAAAAAACAGAAGGAATGCCTCTTCGTGCTGCAAATCTACGTAAAGCCAGCATGCAGTCAGAGAGAGATAATGAGTCGGTAAGTTCTAGGTGCACTGCTCTTATTACTGCACATGTAAACAAAATGTATAATTTCTTGGAAGGTAAATCAATACAAAAGAGAGGACCAGCATAATCAAGACCTGTCACAGTAAAAGGAGGAGCAGTCTTAACTCTTAATCCTGGTAGGGGTGCAGCAGGCTGATTACAAGCCCTGGAATCATACCTCTTACACCGAACACACACTCTACAAACAGTTTTAGCAATTCGTCTCACTCCCACTATCCAATAGCTGCCTCTTAATGTAGAGACAATGGTGGATACTCCAGCATGCTTCAGGAAAATATGTTGAAATTGAACCAAGAGCTTAGCAACCTGACCGGAAGGAACTATAATAGGATGCTTGCTTTCAAAACTCAAGTCTGCATTCTCCAAACGTCCTTTAATTCTCAACAGGCCTTCATCGTCTACAAAGGGATCTAGTCTACACAATGGAGAACTCCTTGCAGGAGATTTACCCTTTCTTAAGTCTGCAATTTCCTGAGCAAATTTCTCTCTCTGTACACAGTAAAACAGTTTGGTCTTGGCTTTAACCAACTCACCAGAAGACAAAGGACCTGACATTTTCACAGAATGAGGTCGGGCATTGTTTATAAATCTCATAACCCAACCCACTATATGATGAGCTTTATTGAAATGACTCCATCTCTCAAACTCAAATATGTTAGGAGTAGTCACAGATACACAAGAAATGATCTTTTCACAGTAACTTTCTTCTACAGGTAGATCCACAGTTTTCTAAGAGCCGAGCACAAAGTAAAGCCCCAAGCAACTCTGGTCGGGATAAAGTAACCCTTTTTATTGGAGCTACCCTAGACCTTGCTACTACAAATGACACCTGGTATGTCCCACCCCCAAGGGGAACTCTTAAGTACACAGAAGCTCCATACCCCTTCTCTGAAGCATCACCAAAAGCATGAAGTTCCAGACCCGACAACTTACTCCATGAAATTTCTGGGAAATAGCAGCGATTTATCTTCCAGTATTTAAGAGCAGCAATACTCTTAACCCAATTCTGGAACTTATTTTGCAACTCTTTAGGTAGTACTTCATCCCAATCAAGCCCAAGTCTCCATATGTCTTGAAAGAGGATTTTAGCATACATGACAAAGGGACTAATCAAACCAAGTGGGTCAAAAAGCTTGGCTATGAGACTCAGAACTGCTCTTTTTGTTGACACCAACTGCGTCTCTGTATCTAAATCAAAGTCCCCAAAAACAAACTGGTCTGTTAAGGATAACCACATCATACCTAAAACCTTGGTGGATACATGTTCCTTACCATGATCAATTTTGTCATTAAACTTTGTAGTCAGTAATCTACAGTTTGAACGCCATGTAGAAAGAGGAAACCCTGCTAATGTCAAAATTCTCTGAGCTTCTTTAAACTTATCAGAAGCCTCTTCAGCACTGTCTGCCCCTGACAGCCAATCACCCACATAAAGGTTTTCCTTTAATTCTTCTATGACTTCAGTATTAGGAAAAGACTGTAAGTGATATTTGAAAGTTGCATTTAGCAAAAAAGGGCTACATGTGTTGCCAAAGGGGACACGCATAAACCTCATAATTCTAATGGAGTCTTTGCATTTCCAAAGAAAGCGATGAACATCTCGGTCCTTTTGCTGAACACAGATATGTAAGAAAGCCTTGGTAATATCAGCAGTCAGTGCAACTTTCCACCTTCTGAAATGAATCAAAACTTTCACAAGATCAGGAATAAGTGAAGGACCAGACTCAAGACAATCATTTAAAGAAACGCCATTGTAACTAGCTGCAGAAGCATCAAAAACTGGTCTAATCTTAGTTGAAGTACTGCTTTCTTTAACAACTGGACGATGAGGCATATAATAAATGGGCTGAGAACATACAATCTCATTTGAAGGGACTTCCTCAATTATTCCCTCATCTTCGTAACCAGTAAACACATCAAAATATTGTTCCTTAAGTTGTGGATCCTTATCTAACTTCCGCTCTAATCCTTCTAGTCTTTTTCTAGCAAGTCCCTAATTATTTCTAAGATTCTACTTACAGTCATCCGACTTCCAGGGTAAGCCTACTTCATAACGCCCCCCATCAAACTTAACATTTCCACAAAATTGTTGTAGAACAGGGTCTGAGGTAAATGGGCAAGTAACAGTTTCCTTTTGAGTTATTCCAACAGATTCTAAACGCCAAAATTCCCGTAAATCAGAATCTGTTACATTTCCTATGCATAACATTTGGGTAGCCTCAAATGGCTTGTTAGTAGAATTCATCCATGAGCCAGACAAAACCCAACCAAAGACAGACCTTTGGGCTACTAATCCATTTCTCTGATATGGCTTAATTTCAGGATCCATAAGTCCCCAATAAGCATCCAAACCTACTAGTATATCTATACTCAGGTGACTATTATTTTTGTAATCATCAGCAAGTTGAAAGTCTGAAAATGCATCAACCATCAAAGGTGCACAAACCTTTGTAATCTCTAATGCCATTAAATGTTTTACACCTTGTAAACCTACTAATTTCAAATCAAAGATATTACTGTTTACCTGGATGAGACTTACTACCTCCAAAGGCAGCATATGACACCGTCTCCGAGCTCACCCACTTAGGCTTAACTTTCTTCACAAAATTACTGGACACATAAGATCTATCAGAGCCAGTATCAAATAACAAGGTGGCTTCACAACAAATACCTGAATCACCATACACTTTAACTCTAGCCGTTTGTAACACATAGCTAGTTTTTGTTAACACATTACACTTACTAAGAGCAACTCCAACATGATTCACTTCAGGACTGCAATTCTCTGAAGAAGATTCAGCAGTATCACTAATCTTCTGATCACTAATGTCCTTTTTCATAGCTTTATTGGAGTTTATGTCGCCCTTTGCTCTACACAAAAGAGAATTGTGATTTCCATTACACTTGGAACACTTGATTCGACAACCACTGGCAATATGTCCCTTACTTAAACACTTAAAACATAAACGGGTTGCTTTAATCCTTTCTTCACGTTCCTTAAATGAGAGCTTCTGAATATCCCAGCACTTCTCAGACTTGTGTTTCTTGCTGCAGAATGCACAAAAATATGATCCTGCTTCAGATGATGTGTACAGAGCTGATGCAGATGGTACTCTTCTTTTCTCAGATTCCACAAACCGTCCTTCTGCCTTCCCTAACACAACACTGAAGGTTTCTGATCTCTCAATTCTCTCAATTTCTCTCTGAAGAAAATGCAGCAACCAACTGAGGTCACTTTCATGGCCAGAGCCTTCTCTGGCCCACTCCATTCTTAGCTCCTCAGGAAGGCATGCCAGGATGATGGGGGTCAGGAACACTTCACACTGCTCCCCTGATACTCCCAAAGCTTCTAGGCTACGGATGTGTGTCAGCAATTCATCATTTAGATTCCACAAGGAGGACACATACTTTGGTCCCTTGCCTTTCACAGAAGATTTATAATTCAAAAGTGCTTGTACATGTGCAAATTTAATACGCTCAGGTCTTCCAAATCTTTCTTTCAGCATATCACAAGCAATTTGGTAATTTGCTTCGGTATGTGCAAGTCCTTTTACAACACCCTTTGCATCTCCTTCCAATAATGACTGCAGGTAGCTAAATTTAGCTATCACTGGAATGTCAGAATCATGCACATGAGTCTTAAACTGGTCCCAAAATGACTGCCACAGAGTTACATCTCCTTTGAACTTTGGTAACTCTAATTTGGATAACTTTACATTTGTCATCTTGTTGCTACTAGATATTTTACTGGGACTAGAGGATGAAATAGATTCACTCTTCTCACCTTTCATCAAATCCCCCAACCTCTGTGCAGCTTGCAGCCAGGGCTTACGGACTTCTTGAAAAAACTCAGAGGCGTTATCGAGCTCTTCATCCAAGTTCGCAAGATCAGTCTCTAATTCTAACAAAGTTTGTACCTCCTCCAAACTGGCAAGACGTTGATCAAAGTCATCCATGGCAGCTTGCAGATCGATGACACTGACATCTGGATTGTTGAGAAGGCCCTTCAATGTGTTAGATTTGCGAGTTGCCCACCCTCGGGCGACTGCCCTCTTCTTCTGAAGTTTCTCCATGTCTCCCATTGTTGACACAAAAAACACAACCGGGATTCTTTGTAGAACCTGTTTCCCGGGTCTGGGCACCAAAATATAAGGTCCCACTAGACCCACATTAGTCAACAAGGCATGAAGAAGCAGGAGCGGGGTTGGGGGTTGTCAATGAAACAGGTGGTGAGCTGGCAGTGCCACGTAGTGGCCTTTAATTTTCAATGGTTACACAAAAATATATAATTTGTGGAAAATAAGTACTTCTATTCTAGATTTTAATAATATATAGAATATGCAATATTTTTTCTAGAACACATTTAGAAAACTTACAATTTAGTTAATAAAAATATAATATTATTTAACTAAGAAACAATAACAAAGGAACTGAGGGTAAACACAGAAAACATAGTGTTCTGAGCATCATAAGGGGTAACTAACATATTTAACAACCCATATTAATAGATATTGTCTCATGTGTTCCTATACTGTGTGTCAACTCTTAGAAATAAAGAGTGAAGCCGTTAACAAGTATCACTACTCCTGCAAAACCATTATAATAGGATTCAATACCCGTTATAACTGGTAGCAGCAGTTATGCTGCGTCCTTCCGGCTTGCAGCATGAATGCAAACCTTCGAAGAAAATCCACTGGACCACTAGAAGACATGTCTAAAAGAAAAAAAACACGTAAGTACACGTTTAGGCCCCCTTTTCTTATTTCTTTTCCCTTCTTTTCCCATAAATGTGTTAAGCCATTTTTGGGGGGGGGGCGAGGTAAAAAGTGCTAAATGACAGCAAATGGCATGTTCTCGCACTATTCCCTTCACCTCAGATCGCATTTCCGTGTGATCAAGTATGTGGTCAACAAACATGAATATCGTTCGTTAGTTAAGTAGTTCTTTAATTTCTCTCGTTTTTAGAGATTTATGTTGTTTCATCTGCAACGAATTTAACTTGTTCGTGATTTTATCTTATCACAAATATAATTTCATTTTATCTCATTCCTCCCCTCGCCCCGACCTGACCGTCCCTTTTCTTTCGCTTGCGGTCACTTTCGATGGGGAAAAGGTTGTTTTCCTGTCTTGGCCTGACCTCGCTTTCTCTTTTCTCGGTCAGTGGCGACGTGGGAAGGGTCAAGATGACTGCTTGGTTCCCTGTAATTTGGTTGTTGTTTTGTTGATGCCTTGGGGATTAACCATAGCATTGTTACATTGCTTTCTATTGGTGCTAGAACTGAGTGTGTAATGCAATTTTATTAAAATTTATTATATTGAATATAGTGTAAGATCTTCCCCCATATCCTAGTGCACAGGATTGCCCGATATTGCCCAGGGGTTGCATAATAGATCTGCGCTCCGACGTTCGAAAGGTTATTCGTTTAATCGGCAACTTTGAGTCGGTGTGACCCGCGGTTATGTCTGTTAATTAATGTAGGACTAGGGTTTAAGCTAGAATCATTATTCCCTTATTCATCACACCTTTCTCACCCTCTTAAAGTCGTTTGCATGTTTTGGGTATATCCCAGCTGATTGTGTGATTCGTGATAATTTAGATACCCTTAGGGAATTTCGCGAGCCCATCACAGATATGCAGAAAAGAGCAGGTTATTTATAGATTTTCCTGGCTCGAGTCACTTCAGTCAATGTACGGCATTTTGGGGTATCGGATCCCCCCGTCGATGAAGTCTAATATGCATAGCTAGACATGTACCTCGGCAGTCCAAAATGCTGACCCCAAGAAGATTTGCTTGTTAAATAGCTTGCAAATATTTTTTTCATGTCACCATTCATTTATGCATACATTCTGGTGCATATCATTATATGTTGAATTCAATGTGGTAGTTGAAATAATTTTGTATAGCTAGCATTGCTAATTTACTTCAGTTTTGTTATATTGAACACTAATATTCGTGTTTGTGATTCATTCTCTGTGTGAGGTCACTCTCGCTTTCTCTCATTCACACTAGCTGTCACTCACACACGCAGCGAGGGTGTAGATGACGTTCTTATCTGATCTCGCTTGACCCTTCAATTCGTGACCAGCACCCGACGTGGTAAGGTCGGCCTAGCCCTCCCCCTCCGGACAGGCTGACCTGACATGTGAGCTGCATTATCCCCCAGACATCGTCTCGTGTGTTCCCATACTGTGTGTCAACTCTTATTAATAGAGTCACGCTGTTAGCAAATATAACTACCCTCTGTTCACCAATGTACTAGAGTTCTCACAGCCTCTTACACACATACACACACACACGCACATACAAACACACACACACACATATATATATGTGTGTGTGTGTGTGTGTAAATATATATGTATATGTATATATATGTATATCATCATCATCAAAGAGGTAACGCCGACGGGGTTGCATGGCCGCATCCAGCTTTCGCTTCCAGCCACGAGGGTCCCTCATGGCGATTCTCCATGCATGCCCTCAGCCCATCACTAACTCCTCGCGACAGGTCTGGTCGAGTTGCCCAAGCCATGACCTCCTTAGTCGTCCCACGGGCCTCTTCCACTCAGGATTGTCTCGCAGAAAGACAGTCTGATGGGCAGGGTCATACACAGGGAAACAAGCTAGATGCCCATATAGCCCAAGTTGGCGATCCTGGATTATGCAAGGTCCCATGCCAGTCTCACAGTGTAGCCATCAGTTCACCACATGGTCATGCCAACTGTACCCCATGATCCGGCAAAGAGACTTGTTACAAAAGGCATCAAGACGAGACTCCAAGGCACTAGATAGCGTCCAGGTTTTGTTTCCATATAACAAAACTGGCAGTATCAAGGCCTTGAAGACAGTAGCTTGGTCCTTCTGCATAGGTAATGACACCTCAAAATGCTCTTGTTGACCGAGTTCATGGCTCCTGCTGTCAGAGTTCTTGGTCTTACAGCCCAGAGACATGAACTATGCTACCAAGGTATGCAAAGGTCTCTGTGATTTCAGCGCCCTCACTGCAAGCATAGATCGACTGATCAGGTTCTCCTAACAGGCCCCCAAAGTCCTGAATCTTGGTCTTGGTCCAGGAGACCTCTAGGCCCAAGGGCTTTACCTCATTACTAAATGCATCAAGAGTCGTCACCAGTGATTCCAAAGACTCAGATAGGATAGCAACATCATCGACAAAGTCAAGCTCTCAGACCTTGATATTGCCCAGTGTTGCTCTACACTGACTTTGGATAGTAGCTCTGCCCATTATCCAATCCATGCAGGTGTTGAAAAGTGTTGGTGCAAGGGCACAGCCTTGCCTCACCCCTGTATTAACAAGGAAGAAGTTTGACAGGCCCCCGCCACACTTTACAGCACTTTCAGTACCGGTATATAGGCTTGCTATTAGGTCAATAATCCGTGTCGAAATACCCCTAAGTCTCAGAATCTCCCTTAACGATTCTTGATGCACCGTATCAAATGCCTTCTTGAGGTCGATTTAGGCTGCAAGTAACCCACGACTGAACTCATAATGGCGTTCCACAATGAATCAGAGCGCTAGGATGTGTCTATTATGGACTTGCCAGGAGTGAATCCAGACTGTCTGGTGTCTGGTGCCTTATTAGATGGTTGCGGATCCATTTCAGAAGAATGCGGGCGAGAACCTTGTCTGGTAGGCTGAGCAATGTAATGCCACTGTAGTTACTACAGTCCCAACTATCCCCTTTCTTCTTCCAGAGAGAGATGACCAAGCCCCTCAACAGGTCAGGGGGAATGGAACCAGACTGCCAGATGGCAGTCAAGACTACATGCAAGTCCTGTGCCATAGTTTCACCCTTTAGCAGTTTAGCAGTTCAGCAGGGATATCACATATGGCTGCAGCTTTCCCATTCTTCAGCTCAGTTAGGGTAGGAGGTTCCTTACTGATGGATGTTCTGGCACAAGTATTATGATACCACTTGCACCAAAGTAAACTGTTGGAGAGTCTACCTGGTACAGCTGATCAAAATACTCAGCCCAATGTTCACAAACCCTAACATGATCTGAGATGATCTGTCCATCCACTGAGTGAACTGCAGTCATCTGCGAGGAGGGCTTAGAGTTCAGCTTTCTCAGGGCTTGGTAGGCAGGGCGAAGGTCATTTACCAAGAAATGGCCTTCAACCTCCTCAGCAAGATTCCTGGTGAACTGATGCAACAAAGAGCGACACAAGTCCTGATTGCCATTCAGTTGAGTCATGTGACATGCTTCAGTGGCCTCCAATGTCTCCAGGGAGATGAAATTCTGCCACTGGAGGGATGAGGAGATTTGAACTGGACCTGCAGGGTTGCCGCTAGCAGCCTATGGTCTGTGCCACAGAACTCGGCACTCTGGTAAACCCTACAATTCTGAAGGATCCTCCATTGATTACTGACAAGAATGTTGTCGATCTCCTTGGCCTATCACTGTACCACGTCCAGCGATGTGGATTGGAGCGCTGATACCAGGAACCAGAAATCCTCAATCTCTGAGCCTAGCAAAGTCCCGGAGAAGGAGGTTGTCCTCGCTGCTGGGATCAGCAGATCAGCAGACGGACATCTCGTAGCCAGCTCGATCACAGCTAGATACCGCATTAAAGTCGCCTAGAACAATGCGGATGCCTTGCCAGGGGTAATTGTCTGCCATGGATGTGAGTTTGGCATAGAACGCTTCATTCACGTCGAGTTTGCAAACATCGGTAGGAGCGTACACAGCAGTAAGAGACATGAAACCCAAAGCATGCTTCAGTCTCATTGCCATAATATGCTCATCAACTAGTATTACCTCGACTATCGAGGGTAGAAGTCACACACACACACGTTTATGTGTGTGTGTGAATGT
This sequence comes from Penaeus monodon, assembly GCF_015228065.2. Taxonomy (NCBI): domain Eukaryota; kingdom Metazoa; phylum Arthropoda; class Malacostraca; order Decapoda; family Penaeidae; genus Penaeus; species Penaeus monodon. The sequence continues at coordinate 32,027,083 of NC_051390.1, forward strand.
GTGTATGTCTGTGTGTTAGATAGATAGATGTGTGTATGTCTGTGTGTTAGATAGATAGATGTGTGTATGTCTGTGTGTTAGATAGATAGATGTGTGTATGTCTGTGTGATAGATAAATATAAATAGAAATATAGACAGATAGATATAGATATTGCACACACACACACACACACACACGCACACATACACATACACATACACACACGCACATACACACACACAAACACACACACGTACACATACACAGACACACGCACATACACACACACACACACACACACACACACACACACACACACACACACATACGCACACACACACACACACATATATATATATATATATATATATATATATATATATATATATATATATATATATATATATAAATCGTGTATATGTACACACACACACACACACACACACACACACACACACACACACACACACACACACACACACACACAAACACACACACACACACATACCCACACATACCCACACACACACACGTACACATACAAGAAGTTGTGGTTGACCCAGAAGAAAACCTGAACTCTTCTAGGTCAAGTACCTGGACACACAGACTTGTACTATGGACTTTAAACCTCAGAACCATGGCCTTTGACTTAACTGCAGAAATCTGAAGTCCTGCCCTACAATATTGTGCTGTGTGGTGCAGCAGTAGCAATCTTGTCTAACAATCTTGTTGACCTGCATTCAAATCCCTTGCCGCCAGCGGATGGTAACCCCGGCCATTCCTTGCACACAGGGTAAATTAGAAGTAAAAAACAAAAACGAAAAAAAAAACAGCATGCACAACAAGAATACCCATTGTAACAAATGGTTTAAAATTAATCTTCGTAATCTTCGTTTGGATCTATGGGCGTCCGGGCAGGGACGTCCTCTTCGGGATCTCAGGGCGGCTGATACCTGCACTGACGAACTCCTGAAGTTAACTGGATCTACGCCGGCCCTTCCACTACATCATGGGGCGGCTTAATACCTGCTCTGATGAACATCCTGGTCCGCAGGCCCATGGCGATCTTCTGGTGACATCGTTCCCACAGCATCCTATGGTGACCATTTCTGCAGTTCCGTGTCGGTTATCGTCGGTAAACCAGATTATACACGTAGGGGCCAGATAGTAAGAGAAAAAGAAAGGCAACAGAGAAGAGGGGGTGTGAAGTTCCACAAGCTGGTTATTTATATAAATTTGCAGTGTTTAATGTTCGTTTTTTATTTTATTTTCGTCTTTTTATGTTTGGTGTTTTATTTCCCAAAGATAAAGAAGAAAATAGGAGAGGGAGACATCAGTAGTGATCTGCATGGACCTGGTTTGAACTACCAACCGTCTCTTATAGATATGAGAGTAGATAAGCAAAACGACAACAGCAATGTGCAAGGATTTACTTGAACCAGTTGTTGTCGTACAGAGAAGAAATAAATGTACGAGTCACTCGTCACGACTGACAAAATCGCGGGCGAAAGAGATATATCATAGATATTTACACCTGCAACTACAACAACAAACCCTATTAATGAAAAGGTTTCAGTGTCTTTTGTTCTGTGTGGATGAGTGAGTGAGTGAGTAAGTGTGTGAGGGTGCGTGTGTGTGAGTGAGCGACAGCGAGTGTGAATGAGAGCGAAAGTGACCTCGCACAGAAAATGTATCACAAACACAAAGATTCAATTTTACAACTGAGATAAATTAGCAATGCTATTTATACAAAATTATTTCAACTACCACATTGAATTCAACATTTAATGATATGCGACAGAATGTATGCATTAATGAGTGGTGACGTGAAAATAATATTCACAAGCTTTCTAACAAGTGAATCTTCTAAGGGTCAGAAATTCTGAACTGCAGTGGTAACCATATCTAGCTATGCATATCAGACTTCATCGATGGGGGGATCCTATATATACCCAAGATGCCATACAATGAAGCGAACCGAGCCAGGAAAATCTATAAATAACCTGCTCTTTTCTGCATATCTGCGATGGGCATTCGTGACATTCCCTACGGGTATCTACCACGAATCACACAAAACATGCAAGCGGCTTTAAGAGGGTGAGAAGGGTGTGATTAATAAGTGAATAATGATTCTAGCTTAAACCCTAGTCCTACATTAATAAACGGACATAACTGCGATTCACACCGACTTGAAAGTTGCCGATCAAACGAATAACTTTGGTTTTACCTGTACCTACTATAGAACGTTGGAGCAGCGATCTATTAAGCGATTTACACAACCCAGAGTTATATCAGGCATCCCTGTGTGCTATAATATGGGGGAAGATCCTACGCTATACTTGAATAATAATTTATATAAAATCCTGTTACAAGCTCCATTCTAGTGCCGATAGAACCAATAGCACCAATGGTGCTATGGTTAATACCCAAAGTGTCAAACAAAACAACAACAACCAAATTATGGGAAAAATGAGCGGTCCTCTCTTGACCCTT
>NC_051390.1:32047055-32052055 GCF_015228065.2 Penaeus monodon
GGATATTGACCACATTCTTGTCAGCACTCACTGTAGGATCCTTTAGAACTGCAGGATTTATCTGAGTTCTGCGGCACTGACCATAGATTGGTTGTGGCTACCCATTAGGTCTGATTCAAAACTCCCCGTCTCTCTAATGACCACTCCACAGTGTTTCACTTGGACCGATTGAGGGAGGAGAATTGTGCCCAGAGGCTTGCTGTGGCAGTCTCTCATCGGTTCACAGAACTCAAAAACCTGATGGACCCATTAGCTATGTGGGATGTGGGATTCCTTTAAGAGTGAAATATTGTCTGTTAGCAAATGACCGAGGCAAGGCAGATTTTCATCTCAGCAGAGGCACTGGAGGACACAGGTGGGTGTTGCGTGGCTCAGCTCAGGATTTGCACAGTTCCCTGGCGTGCAACACTAATACTGAGAAGGGACAAGGAGTAGTTCATCAGCAATCTTGCTAAGGATGCTGAAGGCCATTTTTAGCAAATGATTTTCATCCTACCTACCAAGCCCTGAGAAAACTGAACTCCAAATACCCCTCGCAGATGTCTGCAGTCCACTAAGTGGATCACAGATCATCTCAGATCATGTTGAGGTTCATAAATGTTGGGCTGAGTATTTTGAGCAGCCGTACCAGGTAGATCCTACAGTAGTTACTCTGGAAGCAAGCAGCGTCACAATACCTGTGCTGGACCCATGCATCAGTGAGGAACCTCCTACTAAGTTGAAGGGTGGGAAAACTGCAGGCCTATATGATATCCATGCTGAACTGCTAAAGGCTGGGGGGTGAACATATGGCATGGGGCTTGCATGTGGTCTTAACCACCATTAAGCAGTCTGATTCCATTCCCCTTGACCCCTCATCCCTCTCTGGAAGGGGTAAGGGGGACGATAGGACTGTAGCATTTGCCGTGGCATCACACTGCTTAGTATATCAGGCAAAGTATAATAAGCAGTGCAATGCCACCGCCAGCCACGAGGAGCTAGATATGGGCAGAGAACTCACCTAGAGGCTCTCGTGGCTGTAAGCAAAGGGTGGATACCCATGTATCCATGTATCCCTGTCAGTGTTTGCCCCCCACGATGATGATGATCACACACACACACACACATACACACACACACACACACACACAAACACACAAACACACACACATGCATATATACATACATATACACATATATTTACTGTATATGCATATGTACATATACATATATATATATACATATAAACATGTATGTATGTGTGTGTTTGTGCGTCTTTCTGTGAATTCGTTTTTAATCTCTTATCTCAGTTTTAGGTATTGCTCAGCAATCTATTGATGCTGCCACAACATCATCACCTGCTGAAACTACAACTCAAAAAATAGAACCACTCACTACACAACCAGGCACAACGCCGCCAGGAACAACGCTGCCAGGCACAACGCCGTCAAGCACAACACCGCCAGCCACAACGCCGCCAGCCACAACGCCGCCAGCCACAACGCAACCAGCTACAATGCTGCCAGCCACAACGCAGCCAGGCACAACGCAGCCAACTACAATGCCGCCAGGCACAACGCCGGCAGGCACAACGCAGGCAGGTACAACCCAGGCAGGCACAACGCCGCCAGGCACAACGCAGGCAGGCACAACGCAGGCAGGCACAACGCCGCCAGGCACAACGCCGCCAGCCACAACGCCGCTAGCCACAATGCAGCCAGCCACAACGCAGCCAGCCACAACGCAGCCAGCCACAACGCATCCACCTACTATGCAAGTGCCCTCAACACAAGAGCCCCCATCACAACCAGCTACAACACCACCTACAACAGTACATTCCCTTGAAAGAACGACGTTCCCAGCAGCCATAATTGTAGACCTGTCAGAAAATGTAACTACACAGTTTACAACCATAACCTCTGTAAACACCACTACAGCCACCACAGCAGGAACGACAAGCACAACCAACCAGCCTGAAACAACTACAACAACAACCACAACGAGTTCAACACAGCTACCCACAAGCTCAACGACATCCGCCGCTCCCACCACCATGGGCTATACCTACGCGCCGTCGGACATAAGTATCATCAGCATCACCGGAGTCAACGCAAGCACCGTGCTCCCGGGGACGTCGCTCGCCTTCGCCGTCACCGTTGCAGTGCAGCCACTCGCCTCCGTCGACGTGCAGGTTAGTCCCTCTGCAGCCATGAGTTTATTCAATTCACCATTATTGTCTTGCTTGAAGTTGGGAATTTCATACAGCTGATGTATCTCTAGAATTGTATTTGTACTTGTGATGTTTTCTTTGTCTTCATGCTCATACACAAATTCCCTCTTTCATGTTTATGCTTAACGATATTATTCTCTGAACTTATTAATTTATGTAATCCTCTGGGTTAGATTCCTTCTGATTACAAGGCATTTGATGGTGTTAGACTCCATGCTCCAAATCTCCAAATTTTCTATTTTTATTATTATTACTTTTTTTTGGGGGGAGGGGGTGAACTTTTGGAAACTGAACTGAGATCACTGATGAAAAATGTAAACATAATTGGTGCAAAACTGATCCTTGTGGTACTCCACATATTTACATGTAAAGTGTTATCACAAATTTTTATATGCATTTGTCTATCATAATTAGTGTCAATTTGATTAGTACATTTATCAATTATGTCCTTGAAATATCTCTAGGTCTCTCCTAAGTCCTAAATATCCTTATAAGTCCCCAGTCAGCATCTTTCATATACTGCTCTTCCGCAAGATTTATTTGCTGTCACTCTCTTACATTTTTGGTTGAACCTTTTGGTCTTTTCCTACCTCAGTTTGGAAGCCTCTTTACCTCAAAGAACTTCCTTAAGTTTTGATAACCATCACTCATAACTTTACCTCTTGTATTTCATCTCTTCATTGGCTTTTTCTTGTTTTAGGGAATGTTCAAATCTTATTTCTATATGATTATTACTTCCCAGTAAAGAATAATATTCTAACTATTTTGTCATCTTTACTTCCTATGAATATTAGGTCCAGCAGAGACAGCCTGTTTATATTTCTTTCCTAGTATATGATGTTATGGTTTCGGATCTGTCATATTAGAATGGCCAATTAAAAATATATATTTCTCTTGATTTCGATTCCATTTCCGCAGGAATTCCTTAAGACTCAAAAATTTCTTGGGATATTTTTTGGAATATTCTCGAGACGATACTGATGTATGAAGTGCTATGTAAGCAGTGACTATGAAGTTTACTCATTTCGGTTTTGTTTCAATAACCTTCATGCCCACTGTAGTGCCCTGTGTAGTTTGCACTTTCTTTGTTATTAATGTTTTCATTGTAAGTCTTGCTACTCTTCCTCCACTACCAGTTGACCAATCTCAGCCTCCAAGTGAATCATCTTTCCAACCCTCACCTTTAATCATTTTAGTTTTGACTTTTTTCCAATTTCCTTCATTTTCTTGAGTGTGTATGTGTGTGGTGTACATTCACATACATGTGAGTGTGCCTAAGAGGTTTTTTTCTACCTGCTAGCTGGAAGTTCTTGGAACAGCTCCTTCCACCACTGCCACCCACTTCGCCTTATCAGCATTTGACGTTGACTTCGGGACTCTGCACCAGACTGGGAACAGCGACTTTCAGTATAGGGAATCGGCGAGTCTGCCTGAAGTTGTGAGTAGTAGCTGAATTTCCAATCGTCTTGCATCATCTATCGATCGGCGCGGCCTCTGTGCCTACGGCGTTCCGGCAAAACAATCAATTTCCAACCTTGCATATTCTGGCATGACAAAGGTTAGATTAGTTCCTTACTTGATAACTTGCTAGGGAAGTCTATAGGATGTATTTTGCTAGAACATGTGTGGTTGAAGTTTGGAGCGCCAAGAGGCAGGGAGACTGAAACATTTCTTGACCTTACACCATATGTGATTATTGTCAGTATCGATGCTATAGTTGGTTCTAGACTAAATTACTGGTCAGTGAACATCTAATGCATCCATCAATATCTAGTTCATTAGAATCAGCAATGTGCAGTGTTTCTATAGACATAGCAAAAACAGTTGTAAGGTGAATTATTTATTTTGCCGAGTACACTCTCTTCTCACACAGTACGACGGGCTGTACTGTGACTTGGGAGAACTCACCAACCCGAGCTTAGGAATGGCGTCTTTGACCGTGGAGTTCGTCGCTGCCTTAGTGGATTACAGCGGGGCTGCCACGGGCCACACTGTTTCCCTTTATATTGGTGGAGATTATGGCAACCACACATACACCTTCAGTGAGGTTTTCGATTACACAGTCAACTATACTAAGGTTATAATACTTACATTTTTGTTTTCTTAAATCTGTTATAATCCCATATATGTTTCATTTATTTATTTATTTATATTATTTTGCTTTGTTTAACGTTCGTTTCAACTTTCTGTTCCCTCTTTTTGCCCCATGAAACAGATCCCTCCTGCCTACAGCGTGACCATAACCTGCAACCCGCTTGACCTGGAGGTTGAGTACTTCACCCTCTGCACAGCAACACTTTCCACGCCCGATCAGTTCGCCTCGACAGTCTCTGCCACAGTAAGCAGTTCGATGAAGCAGTGTTCAGCTTGAAGACTAAAGAAATATAAATGGGGGATGAATTTGCAAGTTTAAGTACAGTAACAGACGGCTCCATTAGAATTAACAAATATACAGATGAAATTCCAGAAGTCCCTGTATGCAACGTGGTACTGATTAGGTTTGTCAGTTGTGCAATATGTATATGGTATGAGGGTTGATACATTTGTAGTGCAGAGCAGGGATGTCCGGGGGAGTATGCTTTGATGAATAGGTAAGCACTCCACAAGCTGTATAATAAAAATACGATGAATTACATTATTTTGAGACTTATAGTGATCAAATTTCCAAACAAGTTTCAACTTGTCGAATTCTATGATCTTGAGAAGCAGATGTGATCGCCATGATTGCATCTATTCAAATGACTATATTTGATCAAACAGTGCTAGATGATGAATCACATAAATATCATGC
>NC_051390.1:32071141-32108641 GCF_015228065.2 Penaeus monodon
GCCTCGAAAAAATGCCTGCAAACTACATGGTAGTTGATGGGGTTGTTACTGGCACTTACCATGACTATCGATACTCTGGATAGGGCTTTGCGACCTGGTTGTTGGTGCCTTGGATGTGCCGTATGTGGTTGGTAAACTGGGCCATGATATCCATGTGTCTTTCTTCACGTGGAGACTACAGTGGCTTCTGTTGTACAGGGCGAAAGTGAGGGGCTTGTGATCCATCAGATGTGGAAGTCTTTCTCCTCGACATATGTCCAGAAGTGCTTGATGGCAGTCTAGACCGCAAGGAGTTCTTGCCGTAGGCACCGTGTCGATTTTGGTGAGGGCTGAGTCTGCAAAAAGAAAGCCAGGGCTACCAACCAGCCAGGAGGCTGTGTAGGGGAGCCAGTAGAGATGCACACCTGGGAATGAACTACTGAAGAAATTTATCATACCAAGGTACTTTTGAAGCTGTCTTTTGGTTGTTGGTCTAGGGAACTACCTGATGCTGGTGACTTTTTCCTGAGCTGGGGTGTTGCATCCCCGGTAATTGTGTGACCTAAGACAGTAAGGGAGGTGACTCCAAAGAGATCCTTATTAGAGTTGATGACAACTCCAGCTTTCTATAGGCAGTCAGAGAGGGCATAGAAGTGTTTTTTATGCTCCTCACGACTGCTGCTAGCGAATAGTATGTCATCGATGAAAACGAAAACACCCTGTAGTCCATGAAACGGTGGAAGGCCTGGGTGGCATTGCGGAGGCCAAATGGCATTTGTAGAAATTTGTATGGGCCAAAGGGGGTGGATACAGTTGTCTTTGGATTGTCCTCCTCGGCGATGGGGATCTGATGGCCAGTTTTGGAGAAAATCGTGCACCCTGAGTTCGTGTGTGAAGGAGTGGAGGTGCGGGAGAAGGTAGCGATCAGGCACAGTACCTGTGCAGATATGGCGATTATCACACACAAGGGTGCCAATCACCATCTTTCTTCCGTATGAGGTGTAGGGGGATTCCCTCTGGCTGTTGGAAGGGCGTATGATTCCGAGTTCCCTCATGTGCTCAAACTCTGCCTTGGCAATGCGGAAACGGTCTGGTGCAAGGGGGCCTGCAATGGGAGTAGACCGGTGGTCCAGTCATGAAGATGTGGTATGCGACAGTGTGTGATGGTATTGTTGCCACATTGATGGGCTTCGTCAGCGGAAAGTCACGAAGCACGGCTCTATAGGTGCATTGGTTTGGTAGCACTGTTTAGATGCGAGGGACGCATAATGAGGCTAGGGGTGGGCCCCTGACTGGTGTACAAGAGACTCCCGCTTAAGGTCCACTGTGAATCCATGCAAGGAAGTCTGCTCTGGGGATTGGTTGCTTTACATCAGCAACTAGGAAAATCCACGTCAGCTTCGAGTGGGGGGCGCTGCTGAAAAGGGGTATCATGGAATGCTCACCGGATATGTTGATTGGTGAAAGAAGTGGGCGAGTGCCTGTCTTTGTGGGATGTGGGCATAAGGTGAACTTCTGCTCCTGTGTCTACCAGAAACCGTGGGTGGGAGTTGTTGTCACGGACCTAGAGCAGGCGAGCGGCGGCTGTAGTTTTGATGGTGCTGAGGTGTATTGTCTCGTTTGCGGTCACGGCTGGCACGGTTGGCACGATGCAGGACTGCAGTGGCAGAACTGGGATGCAGTGAGGGGTCAAGGGCTGTGAGCCATCGAATGGCGGCTGTGTTTGGCAACCTGTGTTGCGAGGGACTCTGGGGTAGTGGATGCCGTTGAAACTTGTGCAGTTTCTGTATAGCCAGGATCTTGTCAGCTTTAGAGGCTAGTTGTTGATGGGGAGTTCTGATGCTAGTAGGAAGGTTTGAACTGCCGCCGGCAGACGCTGGAGGAACAGTGAGTGCAGGATATCGGGAGGCAAGTGTGTGTTGGCATGGATGAGGGTGGAGGGTGGTTCATAGGTGTTGTATCCTGGCTTGTTAATGAGGTTGCTGATGAAGAGTTGGAGGTCAGGTGAGAGATTTGTCATCAGTATCCAATATTTGGTGATTGGAGAGGTGACATGGCATAGAAGGAACTTTCCATTTAGAAAGGCAAGCAATGGTGCAGGTAGGCAGTGGCTTTAGGGAGGCTGACAGACTCAAGTCAAAACTGGACTCTTAACTCCGAGGGTCACCAGTGTGGGTTTTTAAGTAATCAATTTAGTTCTTTATTGGCGGAGCTCACAATGGTGTTCAGCGGTCAGAGCCTAGCTGTTGAGTATGTGGTGATTCTGGACTCAATGGCATAAATGGCCCTGCTGTGATGTATACTGTCCGGTCAGGTCCGGGGAGCTTCGCGGTGATTAGCAGGGGCCAGATCGTCAAACGACATGAGCCTCGTCGAGAGGTGGTTACCATAGCCAGTTATAGTCCTTACAGGAGTCGCCTGCCAATACATCTTAATAAGGTGTGTCTGAATTTTGGCATCTATTACAATACATTGGCTTTTGGATGTAAGGTCATACTTAGACATGTTCATATCCAACATTGACATACTCAAAGCAAAAGAATTAAAAAAAGGAAAAAGGAAAGGAAAAAAAGAAAACAGTCCCAACTTATGTTCAAACATTCCTGTCCTTATTGGTCATACAATTAACTCCCTTCATACCCTCGAGAATTTCACTTTCTTCTGTCGTCTTTAAATCCCTGTGAAGATTACTCCCCTTACAGGTATTAGGGCCAATAGGGATAGTTATTTTGATTCTGAGATCATGACTTTGCATCAGCTTAAGTAAACCTTTAATCTGGGAGTTATATTGTACCTTTACAAGGAGTCTTCCATTCCACAATTTCCTAACAAAATCAAAATTGCCATCTTCTTGACCATCAAGGACCTTGGTGACAAAGGGATTCACATTCAAAAGTGATTTTCATTCATGTATTGAGCATTCGCAAACTTTGCGTTCTCAGTTTGAGAAGTGACCTGGGTTTGTTATTAGTGCAGAGTTCCATTGTTCAGAGTCGAGTTGGTCGTAGAGCAGTCTTTGGTTCGCCCTTCTTCCTTGAGAAGAAGGGTTAGCTGGAGTAGCAACCATCCTGGGTATCGAACCAAATCCGAACTCCTTGGCCGTTGTCCTGGGGGGATCAATAAAACAAATCTAAAACTTTTGGTATTAACCTAAAAGCTATAGACAAGAGAGTTTTCCATTCTTTACTCTCTCTGTGGAAGCCTGGTTGTGTTCCCAGTACCAAAGGGGATCGAGTTATGTGTAAGACCTTCCTTACTGCCGAAGGCGAAGAATGATAATTCGATGCCCACCCCTCAGCAAATATATGAGCCTCAGGGAAAATTCCCGGTAGGCTCAGGAAAGTCACATGAAAAAGGAAGAGAAGCCATAATAAGAAATAATGCACTTAAAGGACGCCCCTACAACTGGACCTCGCTATCAGAAGTTGAAGCTTGTAAGGGCTGTTCTGAGGTAGAAGAGGGGCTGCGTGCCCGAGCTCGGTGCTGACTGCTGTAGTCTCATGTGACCTGCAAGATTAAAGCACTGAAGGTGGCAGGTAAAGCAGAAAATTTCAGAAAAATCTGATATTTTTTATATTTTATTATAAAGAAACTCAGAAACATGAATGCCGAGCGAGATTAGAGGCCCCAGGAACCAGGGTAGCTCTTGTGGTACACGACTTATTATACGTTGTTGCTGCGTTATGGGAAAAAGTCTGAGTTCATCAAAAGCTCATACATATGTGGGTGATATGTGTGTGTGGTGTGTGTGTGTGTGTGTGTGTGTGTGTGTGTGTGAATATGTACTGTCAGGTGTGTTTGGGAACCCAGTGGACGATCTGCAGTGGAGGTGACACTAGTAATTGCTCTTTAACTGAAGTAGTTAGGTCTTCCTAGTGCCTTACACACTTGAATTGCCACCACCTACTTATTTGTGTGTGGAGTGCGTGCCACGGAGTCCAGAATCACCACACACTCATCGGCTAGGCTCTGAGTGCTGAACACCTTTGTAAGCTCCGCCATAAAGAGGCTAAATTGACTAACCATATTGTTTACCTAAAACCTACACTGCTGACCCTCGGAGTTAAGAGCCCAGTTCAACTTGAATCTGTCAGCCTCCCTAAAACACACTGCCTACCTGCCACCACTGCTTGCCCTTTTGAATGGATTCTGCAGGTGGAACAGAGTTCCTTCTACGCCATGTAACCTCTCCAGTCCCTCGCAACGGAGGTTGCCAAACTCAACCGCCATTCGATGGCTCACAGCCCTTGATCCTTCACTGCATCCCAGGTTCTGCCATCGCAGTTCTGCATCGTGCCAACCGTGACCGCAAACGAGACAATATGCCTCAGCACGTCAAAACTACAGCCGCTGCTCTCCGACTCCAGTAGCTACTATTCTATCATTCTAGATTCGACACCCGGGCGCGTCGGTGCGAGCCCCCTTGTTCCTGGCCGGGAAACGGCCAGGATGGCGCCTGCTCTAGGTCCGTGACAACAACTCCCACCCACATTTTCTGGTAGACACAGGAGCAGAAGTCAACCTTATTCCCGCATCCCACAAAGACAGGCACTCGCCCACTTCTTTCACCAATCAAATATATGGTGAGCATTCAATGATACTCCTTTTCAGTAGCGCCCGCCACTCGAAGCTGACGTGGGTTTTCCTTGTCACTGACGTAAAGCAACCAATCCTCAGAGCAGACTTCCTTGCATGGATTCACAGTGGACCTTAAGCGGGGGTCTCTTGTACAACAGTCAAGGGCCCACACCCTAGCCTCATTGGCCCTTTTATGCGTCCCTTGCATCTAAACAGTGCTACCAAACCAATGCACCTATAGAGCCGTGCTTCGCAACTTTCCAGCACTGACGAAGCCCATCAATGTGGCAACAATACCATCACACACTGTCGCATACCACATCTTCATGACTGGACCACCGGTCTACTCCCATTGCAGGCCCCCTTGCCCAGACCGTTTCCGCATTGCCAAGGCAGAGTTTGAGCACATGAGGGAACTCGGAATCATACGTCCTTTCAACAGCCAGAGGGAATCCCCTACACCTCATACGGAAGAAAGATGGTGATTGGCACCCTTGTGGTGATAATCGCCATATCTGCACAGCTACTGTGTCTGATCGCTACCTTCTCCGCACCTCGTGAGGAGCACAAAACACTTCTATGCCCTCTTCGAATGCCTGCAGAAACTGTATTTTGTCATCAACTCTGGTAATCTCTTACTTTCTTAGGTCACACAATTACCAGGGATGCATCACCCCAGCTCAGGAAAAAGTCACCAGCATCAGGTAGTTCCCTAGACCAACAACCAAAGACAGCTTCAAAAGTACCTTGGTATATAATTTCTTCAGTAGGTTCATTTCCAGGTGTGCATCTCTACTGGCTCCCTATACAGCCTCCTGCTGGTTGGAGCCCCTGCTTTCTTTTTGCAGACTCTCAGCCCTCACCAAAATCGATACAGTGCCTCCGCAAGGAACTTCTTGCGGTTAGACTGCCATCAAGCACTTGCAGACCTCATCAGCACTTGGATCTCTCGGTATGCACTCCTTGCGATGTCACGACCGATCGTGGTTCTCAGTTCGAGTCCGAGCTCTGGAGGTAACTAGTGATTCTTCTTGGCTCGAAGCACATCCGACCTCGGCATACCATCCCAGTGCCAATGGCATGGTAGAGCACCTACACCGCCAATGGAAGGAGGCCCTCACAGCTCCAATCGTCACTGGGTGAACTAGTTGCCTTTAGTGCTCCTGCACATACAGACCACTTTCAAGCAGGATCTTCAGTGCAGCACAGTTGAGATGGTTTACGGAATCCGTGAGCTTTCAGAAAACAGCTTCATGACCTCATAGCCCGCATCCACTCCCATCCCACACAACCTTCACAGCAGCAAGACATTTACTTACCACACAACCTTTAAAATTGCTCACACATCACTCCTGCCATCAAGCGGGGTGGTAAGACCATCACCATCTGGTGTCCACAAGGGGAGGACAACATCAGCATTGACTGCGTGAAACCTGCGTACTTCCAGGAACGATGTAGAGTTTCGAAAGTTCGTTTTGCAACCGCTACACTGGAAGGGGAGTGCTGTGGTAACCACCTCGCAACGAGCTCTGGCACACAGTACAGCAGGCTCATGTCGTTTGGCGATCTGGCCCCTGCCAATCCCTGGATAGCTCCCCGGACATGACCGGAGAGTATACATTGTGACCATTTAAGCTGTGGAGTGCAGAATCACCATCACTCTGGGTCCTGCCTCTGGAACCTCCTCTTTGAGGTGCAGGTCTAGAGCTGTCAGGTGATACAGCCGTTGGGTGGTTGTATAATTTTAGACAGGGAAAGAAAAGGTTCCAAACAATGATTGTAGGTGGAAGGACATCCCCTCTGGTCTCTCCCAATGGGTTTCATATCTACCCATGTGTGTGTTTCCTGTGCATGGTATCCAGTACGCTGTGGAGATGGAGTCCTGGAGGTGAGCAATGCTGTGCATGAGTATGCCCTGCAGCTAGCAATACATCTCTTTGGTCCCTTATTCTAGCAAGACAGGTGGTCTGATCTCGGCCCGGTCAGATCCATCGGCTGGTCTCCAACAGGAGGCTAGGGTCAAGGCATCACTGTTACTTTTGCCACTACCACTGTCCCGTGGGGGGGCGGTACAATTCTATTGGCTGTGTATTCCTCTCACCACCCCCCTTGGCTGTTAGACTTATTTTTTAACAGACAGTTTCCCCCTTGTTGGACCGGGGGTGGGGGGGGGGCTGAAGGATAAAATAACGCTTATTTAAAAGGCAAACATTTAAAATCCCCCCACAGCAAGAATAAAAATGATGATAAACCCGTGAAAGGGCCCAGACTAAGTAGTCACTCTACGGGCTTCTAGTGGAAAGCGAAATAAAAGCACAGCTTACTCTCCGAACTCTACAAAGAGGGACACGCATCAGCAAAAAACATGTTTGTCCAGGGAATTGCCCAATGAACTCTCGTGCTGGCCTCTCCGGGCCAGCTGCACCGGGGGGCTCTGATTAACCCCCATCCTCCCTGATCGAGATGGGGCCGAGCTAAAACCACTGAAACAGCTCTGCTCTAAACCCCGCCCCCCCAAAATTTAAGCTGAAAGGGTGGCCCAAAAGACCCAGGCCGAGACACTCTGGGGGCGATCTGGCCCCCCTGGGCCTTTACCAAATTTAAAGGGTTCCCTCTAAAACCCGAAAGGGTTTGACAAAGCCCCACCCCCTGGTAAGATATTGGGGAGCAGTGAAAAAACGGTTGTCAATCCTGGTTGCCGAGACCAGGGATGATTATCATCCCAAAGCCAAGCTACCTTTAAAATTTTCCCGCAAAACCAAGGGGCTTAAAGATAAAGAAAATGTGCTTCTCGCCCCTCAATCCTGACGATAGGGAGTCAATGTGGTCTACTGCTTTTCACTATAAAATAATTGGATGGATCATTAACCCCACAGGTCTGGGCCTTTCCCGAAAGTCAAAAAGGGGTGACCCAACCCGCAAGTCCTGGTGACCTTGAAAGGACCCCAACCTACCCTTGATCTGGGGAACGGGGGTCCCAAAAAATAAGAACATAGTACCTGCCCTTCGGGGCTACGTCCCAAAAATACAGTTCCACCAGGCCCAGCTGCAAGGCCCCTGCCCCAAAAGTGGTGCCTCAAGGCCACAAGAAGGCCAAGGGAAAAAAATCAAAAGTCCCAAATATGCCATGGGGGATCACACCGGAGACGGCTTCCCCCCTTTTCCGAAAAAGGGAGCCCTCGGTGACAAGAGGGTTTCTAAAAAGCAATCGAAATTTTTTTTCTGCTCCCCAGGGATCTGTCTGGGATAGAAAGATTCCCGACTCCTAAAAGGAAGGAGCCCCTCCACAGCTAAAACTATACTCCAAAAAAGGGGTTTCCCACCATAATAAAATGTAGAAGAACTCAGGAAAAAAGGGTTTAAAGAACACTGCAAAACTTCCCCCAAAGACGATAATCTCCTCTTGATGAGGAAGTATGACTGTTGACTGCTATGGTCACGGCTACAAACCTTTGGGGAGATCCAGTGAGGAAGAGAAAAGGCATGAGGGGGGGGCACCATGAGGCAATGACCCGACTGTCGCGTCCTGAAAGAGGACTGACAGAGCCCAAACGCCCCCCCTCATCCCAGGCGAGACTCCCCCCCCCCCACCCCAACCCTCTAGGGAGAGCCAAACATGCAAAACTATCAGCCAATGCCAAAATAGCTGACCTTACTCGGGGAAAATCAGCAAAGAGAAAAGATACACAGATAAAGCCCGAAGTGAGAAAAGCCAAACTCACAAAAGTCAGAGCTACCTAAGGCTCCCCACCTCCCAAGTGGACCCACAGTTAGCCTGACAACAGATGAATATCCCTCAACCAATGAGGACGTCACAATGTCAGACTCTGACTCCGAAGCCGAATATAAAGACGTCTCTGATGTAACTTTCGCCAAGTAATATCATGACACACAATCTAAGCATACTACAATGGAACATCTATGGCTATAATACAAAGAATGCCATCCTCCACACAATAGTGCAATCAAGGAACATTGAATAGAGGAGACTGTTCACTTCTCAGGCTATCATGTCTTCATGTTGCCAAGCATAGCTGGCAAAAGAGGCTTGATCACCCTGGTCAGAGCAGCAATCCTTGCTCCACAATAGCCGATGCACCACACTGTGGAGAGGATGTTGAATCTCTTGCTGTTGAGATTCACCTGGCTGGAGGCCCTCTCAAGCTGTACAATGTGTACAGCAGGCCAGGCTGTAGGAGCTTAGACATCAGTCAGGTCTATGCTACTGCAGCACAAGACCAAGTGATCATACTTCAATGCACACCATCCCATCCTTGCTCCCTGCAGGGCACCGGATGTGGCAGGCCATCACCTAGCCAACATGCTTGAGACTTTGCCCGAGATCGCTCTTCTCAACAGCCAAGAGCCAAAGCATGTCAAAGGAGGGTCCTAGACCTGACCCTGGCCACTGCAGCTCTGGTGGAGAGAATTAGATGGTGTGTCGATGAGACTGACACGTGACCATTATGGCACTGTTCTTACCCTCATGGATACTGGCCAGCCCAGCCACAAGCAAATCAAGATGGAAAACAGACAAAGCCAACTGGCAAGCCTTTCAGAATTCCTTGGCTCGCTGTCTTAGAAACAATGAACCCCCACAGAGTGAAATTTGGAAGTGCTTGAAGCCAGACTTAGTGCCATAAATCAAGCAGCCTCTCAGATTACTGAAAACTCGGGCCATGGTACAGGAGTTATAAGATGCCTGGTAATTTAATGACGAGATTATGGAATCAACCAGTGAGTGAACAGTGTAGAAAACATTTCCAAAGGCAAAGAACCCCTAACAACCTAGCCCTCCTAAGGGAAGTTGACAGGGATGCCAAGGAAGAATCAGGCAGGAAAAGTGGTTGGAATGGTGTGAGTGCTTTGACCACTGAACCACCCTTACAGAGCTGTGGCAACAGTCAGGCGAGCTACTAGCAACTCAGCCCCGAGATGCACACACACGACCCTCAATCAGAAGCAAACAGACTGGTGCAGGAGTTCTCTGCAAGAACAAGCAGCAATAGTCTGTCAGGCGAACTGAAGGCAAACCAACAATGCCTACAACCAGGAAGACAGCCAAACCCAATAACTTAGATGTTATCCTTCTCTGAGGGAACTAAGAAAAACCTATAGAAACAGTTCTTGCACAGCCCCAGGCTCCCATCATTTCCCACCTAAGTTGGCAGGTGAGCTTGCATTCCTGAAATCCTCAACAAGTACTGGGAAAATTCCACTCTACCCCAGAACTGGAAGAGGGCTTTCATAGTTCCCCTCCCAAAACAAAAGGAGCCATGGAAGTACTGCCCATCTCTTTCCTTAGCTGTCTGGGCTAGACCCTCCTAACGGAAACCGCCTTGCCGCGGTGGGGGGGCTTGAGGTCCCAATGATCTGGTGAGCCGGACCAGAGGGCAACCCATACTGGAGGGGTCACCAGTGAGGGATGAGACGAAATGGCTTCCTGGTGCACCAAGGCCTATGAGAGGGGATAGTGCACCTACCCCTGGTTCCTTCCATCTTGGACTAGGAAGAACTCTCCCACATGTGTTTGCTGTGTGTGGCATCCCGTATTACCAAGAGGTTGAGCGATGCTGCAAGCTGCGCCCTGCAGCTAGCGACACACCTCTTTGGTCCTTTATTCTGGTTAGACGGGTGTCTTGATCAAGGCCCGGTCAAGTCAATTGGCTGGTCAAATATGGCTAGGGTCAAGCAGACACTATTCAGTCGGTAGCGCATAGGTCCCGCGACTGCCATCAGTACTGTAATAGTGGCTGCGTATATTTCCTCATTTCCTCCCCTGGCTGTTGGGAGATTTTGAGCCCAACTATAGCTTCCCCTTGTTGGACTCCATAGTGGGTGGGGGGGGGGTGAGGAAATGAAGAAGTCTAATTTGTATGAGTACTACACATTTACAAAGATCTAGCTCTCTCCCTGACAACCTACACAATCCCCCGACCATTCCCCCTGGAACATTACATGTCACTTTGGAACCTTTCCAGTTTCCAAAGGGCAAGAATGGGAATGGTATTGGTTCCCAGGCTCCCAAACCAGGTATGAAGGGGAAAAGTCCTCCTCAATCCACTAAGGAAATTTTACCTGGCAAATATGAGAGTATTTCATATAGTAAGTACCTTGTAGTAAAGACCATTGATGGTGTATCAATCATAGATCTTGATATTTTTGAAGTACATCAGAAAATAGTTGAGGTATGTCAACATGATCCTCGCATCACCCCACAGCGAGATGGTAGCCTAATAGTTGAGGTTTCGTCACCAGACTACAGTGACCGTTTGCGTGTTATATGCAACATCCCTGGGGCTCAAGTTTCATGTTCTCTTCACAAAACCCTTAATCAGTGTAAGGGAATTGTCTTTTCCCGAGACCTGATGAGGTATTCTGAGGATAAACTGTTAGAGGAACTAGAGAAGTTTAATGTAGTGGTAGTAAAACATTTTAAGAAGAAAGTTGGTGATTTGGAACAGTCAACACCAGCTCTCCTTCTAACTTTTAACACATTAGTCCTTCCAGAATCAGTTAAGTTGGCATGGTACCACCTCAAGGTAAAGCCATATGTGCCCAACCCTATGTGGTGCTTCCACTGCCCGGGTTATGGGCATGGAGCCAACTCTTGCCGTTTTAAAGAAAATGGACAACCAAGAGTATGTGTAAAGTGTGGTACAACAGGTCATCAAGGAGATGACAACTGTCCAGGTTCAATATACTGTTACCACTGCAAAGAAGCCCATGAAGCTTCTTCAAAGCCTTGTAAAAGGTACAAATTTGAAAAAGTATTGGTAATAAAGAGCAAGGAGAAAGTTAGTTTTCCAGAGGCAAAGTGACATGTCCGCGTGCTGTTTGCACAGCCAGGTAAATCCTTTGCTTCAGTTCTAGCCCATCCTCCTAACCACCAACCTTGCCCTCCGGTGCTTCTTACACCACACACTCTGCCACTTCCTTTAAACCCCAGTCCCCAATTGCTAAAACTGCCTCTGGTGAATTCTGCCAGGAGTAGGAGTGAAGGGTCTATTGAGGAGACTCCTCCACCCAAAGTAAGGTCTTTGGAGCCATCATTTAAGGCTCCAGAGGCCTCAACGGTGACAGCTCCAGCTGCCACCACATCCACAGGGGCCTTCGCTGCTAGGCAGAATACCCCTGAAGCAATGGCTCAGGTATGTCCCTTGCCCAGGCAAAGAAATCCTGAGCCTGTCCAAAAGACTCATTTCAAATTGGGGGTTTGGAGCCGTCAGGCAGGGCTCCAGAGACTTCAACAGCTCCAGCTCCAGCTGCCACCACATCCACAGGGGCCTCCACTGCTAGGCAGAATGCCCCTAAAGCAAAGGCTCAGTTCCGTCCTTTGCCCAAGCAAAGAAATCTGAGCCTGTTCAAAAGACTCATTTCAAAGTAGGGTCTTTGGAGCTGTCAGGCTGGGCTCCAGAGGCCTCAACAGTGACAGCTCCAGCTGC
Organism: Penaeus monodon; assembly: GCF_015228065.2. Lineage (NCBI taxonomy): Eukaryota > Metazoa > Arthropoda > Malacostraca > Decapoda > Penaeidae > Penaeus > Penaeus monodon. The sequence continues at coordinate 32,083,144 of NC_051390.1, forward strand.
CACCACATCCACAGGGGCCTCCGCTGCTAGGCAGAATGCTCCCAAAGCAAAGGCTCAGGTCCGTCCTTTGCCCAAGCAAAGAAAACCTGAGCCTGTCAAAAGGAAGCCTGTGGAAACTAGTTCCACAGGTAAACAAACCCTCAAAAGATTCTCCTAAGATCCTGGAAAGGGACAGCTTAAAGGTGTGGGGCAAACCTTGACCACAGGTGCTGCCAAACACCTTATAAAGAAGTAGTTTAGAGAACTGGATACCTTAATCCAATGGAACTGTCAGGGAATTCATGCAAAATGGGAAGAACTGCAACATCTGATAGCTTCATGTAACTCAGTTTTGTGTATGCTTACAAGAGATTATGACCTGGGAAATTCATCCAATTTCCCTGAGAGGATTCCAAATTCAAGCCCATTATGGGACTTTTGATAATGGACCTCATGGAGGAATAGCAGTACTGGTACATCAGGATATTCCCTTCCAGGCCATTAACCTGCAGACAACACTGAAGGTGAACGCTGTGAGAATAGGCTTGACACGAGCTTATACTGTTGCATCCATCTACCTTCCTCCACATAATCTCAACTTAGATGATTTGGAAGATGTACTTGGGCAGCTGCCATATCCATTTCTACTCTTGGGAGATTTCAATGGTTGGCATCACCTCTGGGGAGACACTTTGTGCAACCCTCGAGGAAAGGCCTTGGAGTCCTTGTTTTAAGAGTAGATGCAGTTTTACTGAATAGTGACATTCCACACATTTCCAAATTCAAACATGGACAGACTTACATGGAAGCAACCCCTTTCCAATACTTTGCAGGAGGTCAATGGTATTCTAGCCAATGGAGTGCAGAGATGGTGACTTGAACATGCGGACTGGAATCTTTTTAGATCAACTACAGTATTTCAAGGATCTGTGAATGATTTCCAGTGTGTTCAAGATGCTGTTAATCACTTCACATCATGAATTCACCTTGCAGCAGAAGCATCCATTCCAAAAAGTGGCGGACATTACCGTCGACCTCCAGTACCATGGTGGTCTGATGAATGCCAACAAGCTGTCAGAGCAAGAAAAGCAGCATTAAGGCAGTTGAAACGACGCCCCACGACCTTGATCCTTTACAATAAGACCTGAGCCAAAGGCCAGTCGAGTGCTAAAGGAGGCTAGACGGACATCGTGGACAGTATGTCTCCTCGATTAACTCTGGGGCCCCCTTAGCAGGGGTATGGAGAAGGTGCTTCAGATCGCTGGAAAGACCACATCACTGTAAACCACCTGCTTTGAAGATAGATGGCATAATCATCACAGCAAAAAAGAGGTACAGAAGTCATTCTTCACACAATCAGACGATTGCTATTGCGCAAGCAGATCATACAGAAGTATTGGTATAAAGAGCAGGAGAAAGTTAGTTTTCCAGAGGCAAAGCGACATGTCCGCGTGCTGTTTGCACAGCCAGGTAAATCCTTTGCTATACCTATGCAGACAGGTGTTGCATGCCTTTAGCAAGCCGAACGCCACGCTGGTACATTACATACAGAATTGTGAGCACACACAATTTCTGAGACAAGGACTGCCCACAATAGCCGCCGGGCTGGTAATGAGATTATGCCGCATGCTTACACCATGGCGGCAGGAGCGTCTGCTGGCAATGCCGCCACCACGGTAAGCATAGAGTGTCAGAGAACAAAATGAGACAGCCATAAATAGCTGCCACAGGCCGGTCCCTATAAATGAAGGCCCGGGCGAAGCCAGAACTTCGCAAATCTCAAACGAACGAACGATGAACGAATCACCACACACTCATCGGCTAGGCTTTGACCGCTGAACACCATTGTGAGCCAATAAAGAGCTAAATTTACTAACCCTAGTGTTTACCTAAAACCTACATGGCTCTCGATTGGCTTCTCGATAGAGAAGCAGGTCGCACTCAGCCAGTCGTCTCCCTCTCATGGAGCAGCAGGACATGGAGGCTTCTGACTTCAAATCCTCCCAAGATAGGTCCCTGGAAAGCAAGGGAGAGGTGGCGCACCCCCCCCCCCCTAATATATATATATATATATAGACAGATAGATAGATAGATATAGATATATTATATATATATTATATATATTATATATATTATATATATTATATATATTATATATATTATATACATATATATATATATATATATATTAATATTATATATCATATATATATATATATATATATATATATATATATATATATATATATATATACTGGCAGGAAAGGTACTTCAATACCCCATGAAATGTAATCTTCGCATCAACCATTATACAGTGGAACTGTCGGAGCCTTAGAGCTTGATTAAATGCCCTTAAATTATTAGCCTCGTCCTATGCTCCCGATATTATAGTCCTCCAAGAAATGTCTTTAACACACCCGTCTCTGTCGAGTCTTTTGCTTGAAACTACCATTGTGTCGGCCGTGAGGGTAGGGTGGGCAGTCGCCTTGTACCAACCATCTCCTTTTCCGGAGTGAGTACCAGGTTGGCAATTCTGCTTTTGTGCGGAAGTAGACCGTTGAGTATGGTCGGGTATGGGAGAGAGACCGGAGTCGTCCCTTTAACATCCCCACTCATTTAAAGCGGGAAATTTTCCCTGCAGCACATTTAAATTTTTACGGAATCCGGATTTTTTCAGAAAACAGCCCCCATGACCTCTAGCCCGCATCCCTCCCACCCCACACCAACCTTTTCCAGCAGCAAGACTTTACTTCCCCAAAAAACCCTTTAAAAAATTGCTCCCTCACTCCTGCCCAACGGGGTGGTGGGGAACCATCCCTCGGGTTTCCCCAAAAGGGGGAAAGGACAACATCGGGCCTTATTTGCGTAAAACCTGCGTACTTCCCAGGAACGATGTAGATTTTTCGAAAGTTTTTTTTGCAACCGCTACACGGGAAGGGGGAGTGCTGGGGAAACCACCTCGCCAACGACCCTCGGGCCCACAGTAAGCGGCTCATTTTCTTTTTGGCGTCTGGGCCCCTCCCCAATCCCTGGTTGGCCCCCCCCGGCCATGACCGGGAGTATACATTGACCATTTAAGCTGGGGAGTCCCGAATCCCCAAAACTCGGGGTCCTGCCTCTGGAACCTCTTTGAGGTGCGGGTCTAGAGCGCCCAGGTGTTTACAAGCCTTTTGGGGGGTTTTTATAATTTTAAAAGGGGAAAAAAAAAGGGTTTCCAAAACAAGGGTTGTAGGGGGAAAGGGAACTCCCCTTTTGGTCTTTTCCCAAGGGGTTTCATATCTACCCGGGGGTGTTTTTCCCTGTGCAGGGTACCCCGTACCCTGGGGAGATGGGTCCTGGGGGTGGCAATGCTGTAAATAGAAATCCCTGCGCTAGCAATACTCTTTGGTCCCTTTTCTAGAAAGACGGTGGTTTTATCTGGGCCCGGTCACCATCGGTTTTTTGGGGGGGGCCCTCCAAAAGGAGGCTAGGGCCCAGGCATCACGGGTTAAACTTTTGCCACAAAACCACGGGTCCCGTGAGGGGGGGTTTACAATTCTATTGGCTGTGTAATATCCTTTTCACCACCCCCCTTTGGCTGTTAGACATTATTTTTTCAACAGACAGTTTCCCCCTTTTTTGGACCGGGGGTGGGTGGGGGGCTTGAAAGGATGAACTAACGGCTTATTTTAAAGGCAAACATTTAAAATCCCCCCACAGCAAGAATAAAAATGATAAATGAACCGTGAAAGGGCCCAGACTAAGTAGTCCCCTCATACTGCTTCTAGTGGAAAGCAAAAATCAAAGCACAGCTTACTCTCCGAACTCTACTAAGAGGGACACGCATCAGCTAAAAACATGTTTGTCCACGGTTTGGGCCACAATGAACTCTCGTGCTGGCCTCTCCAGGCCAGCTGCACACGGGGGAAGCTCTGATTAAACCCCCTCATACCTTTCCCTGATCGAGATGGGGGCCCGAGCTAAAACCAAACTGAAACAGTTTCTGCTCTAAACCCCGCCCCCCAAAATTTAAGCTAAAAAGGGTGGCCCAAAAAAACCCAGGCCAGAGACAACCCCTGAGGGCAAATTCTGGCCCCCCTGGGCCTTTACCTTTTTTTTAAAGGGTTTCCCTCAAAACCTGAAGGCTTTGACAATCCCCTCCCCACTGGTAAGATTTTGGGGGAGGCAGTGAAAAACCCGGTTGTCAATCCTGGTTGCCGAGACCAGGCATAAATTATCATCCCCAAAAGCCAAAGGCTCCCTTAAAATTTCCTGCAAAACCCCAAGGATTTTAATGATAAAGAAAATGTGCTTCTCCCACTCAATCCTGACGATAGGGAGTCAATGTGGTGCTACAGGGCTTTTCACTATAAAAAAAATTGGATGGATCATATAAACCCCACAGGTCGGGGACCGTTCCCAAATGCCCAAAAGGGATGACCCAACCAGGCAAGTCCTGGTGCCCTTGAAAGGAGCCCCAACCTACCCTTAAATCGGGGTTAAGGGGGGCTCCAAAAACCTAAGAACATATGTCCCTTTAGCCACTTGGGTGCTACGGTCCAAAGATACATTTTCCCCACCACCCTAGCTCCCAAGGGCCCCATCCCTAAATGTGGTGCCTAAAGGGCCCCAAAAGGGAAGGGCCCCAAGGGCACAAAAGTCAAATGTCCCAACTATGCCAGGGGGCATCACACCGGAGACGGTTTCCCCTTTTTCCCCGGAAAGGGGCAGCCCCCCCCGGTGCCCAAGGGGTTGTTTAAAAAGCAATCGAATTTTGTTTCTGCTCCCCGGGGCATCATGCCCGGGGGATAGAAAGGAATTCCCGACTCCAAAGGGGAAAGGGAAGCCCCTCCACAGCAAACACGGGAATATCTCCAAAAAAAGGAGTTTTCCCACCTTTAATAAAATGTAGAAGAACTCGGGGGAAAAAAGGGTTCAAAGAACACTTGAAAAACTTCCCCAAGAGACGATAATCTCCTTTTTGATGGGGAAAGGTATGACTTTTGGGACTGCTTTTGGTAAACGGCTACAACCCCTTTTTGGGGAGATCCAGTAAAGGAAGAGAAAAGGCATTGGGGGGGGGGGGTCACCATGAGGCCAAAATGACCCGACTGTCGCGTCCTGAAAGGGGGACTGCCCAGACCCAAACAGCCCCCCCTCTTTCCCAGGACGAGATTTCCCCTCCCCCCCCCCCAACCCCCTCTAGGCAGAGCCAAAACATGCTAAATCTTTTCAGCCAATGCCAAAATAGCTGACCTTATTTGGGGAAAAGTCCAAAGAGAAAAGTACCAGAAAAAGCCCGAATGAGAAAAGCCAAACTCCAAAAGTCAGAGCTACCTAACTCCCCAAACCTACCAGGGGCCCCCACGTTAGCCTGACAACAGATGAATACCCCCAAACCAAATGGGGACTTTCACAATGCCCAGACTCTGACTCCAAAGGCCGAATAAAAAGACTTCTCTGATGTAACTTTCCCCAAAGGTAATACCCTGACACAAAATTTCAAAGCATCTAAAAATGGAACATCTAGGGCTATAATACAAAGAATCCCATCCTCCACAAAATAGTGCGCAAAAAAGGGAACTTTTTTTGGGGATAATGTTTCATTTCCAAAAGGCATAGTTCCCCCCACCCCCCCCCCAAACCCTCCCAAAGGGGCCCTTGATCACCCGGGTCAAAGCACAACCCTTTGCTCCACAATACCCCGATGAAACCAAAACACTTTGGAGAGGATGTTAAAATCTCTTGCTTTTTGAGATTCCCTGGCTGGGGGCCCTCGCAAGCGGTAAAATGTGTAAGGGGCCCCGGGTTTTGTAGGAGCTTAGCCTCCCCGGTCTATGCTACTGCGCACAAACCAAGGTTTCATACTTCAATGAAACACCATCCCCCCCTTTGCCCCCTGCGGGGAAACCGGATTTGGCGGCCCTCACCTACCCAAACCATATTGAGACTTTCCCCGAGATCGTTTTTTTCCCAAAAACGCCAAACCACGCAGTCAAAGGGGGGCCCTGGACCTGACCCGGGCCACTGCGCTCTGGGGGAGAGAATTAATGGTGTGTCGCGAGATTTGCACGTGACCATTAGGCACTTTTTTTCCCCCTCATGGATACGGGGCCCCCCGGGCCAAAAACAAACCCAAGGGAGGGAAAAACAGCCAAACCAATGGAAAGCCTTTCAGAATTCCTTGGCTCGCTGTCTTAGAAAAAGGAACCCCCCACAGGGGAAAATTTTGGAAATGCTTGAACCAGACTTAGTGCCAAAAATCAACACCTTCGGGATTACTGAAAACTGGGGCCATGGTACAGGATTTTTTTTATAAGATCCCGGGTAATTTAATGACGAATTAGGGAAATTTCAACCAGTGAGTAAACAGGTGAAAAAACATTTCCAAAGGCAAAGAACCCCTAACAACCTAGCCCTCCTAAGGGAAGTTGCCCGGGACCCAAAGGAAAAAATCAGGCGGGAAAAGTGGTTGGAATGGTGTGATTGTTTTGACCACTAACCACCCTTACAGAGCTGGGGGAAACAGTCAGGCAAAGCAAACTACAACTCACCCCCGAGATCCCAAAACCCCACGACCCTCAAACGAAGCAAACAAACTGGTGCAGGAGTTCTCGGCAAGAACGGGCGCAATAGCCTGCCCGGCGAACTGGGGGCAAACCAAAAATCCCTAAAACCCAGGAAAAAAGGGGGCCAAACCCAATAACTTAGATTTTACCCTTTTCTCTGGGGGAACTAAGAAAAACCTAGAAACATTTCTTCACACCCCCCGGCTCCCATCATTTCCCACCAAAGTTGGAAAGGTGACTTGCATTCCTAAAACTCCTCAAAAATTACGGGGAAAAATTCCCACTCTCCCCCAACGGGAAAGGGGGTTTTTTTCTTATTTTCCCCTCCCAAAACAAAAGGAGCCATGGAAGTACTGCCCATCTTTTTTCCTTTAGCTTTCCTGGGTTTAGCCCCTCCAAGGGAAACCCCCTTTGGGCCGCGGGGGGGGGGCTTGAGGTCCCAATGATCTGGTGACCGGGACCAAAAGGGAAAACCCATACTGGGGGGGTCACCATTGGGGGTTTAAGACGAATGGCTTCCTGGTGCCCCAAAGGGCCCTATAGAGGGGATAGGGGCACCAAACCCCCGGGTTTCCCTTTTCCCATTTTGGATTTAAAAAAACTCTCCCACTTTGTTTTTGCCTGTGTGTGGAAATCCCTTTTAAACCAAAAGGGGTTTTGGACGATGCTGAAGCTGCGCCCTGCACTAGCGAAAAACACCTCTTTGGCCCTTTTATTCTGGTTAGAGGGGTTCTTGATCGGCCCGGAAAGCCCTTTTGGGCTGGAAAAATATGGCTAGGGCCCAAGCAGACACTTTTCATTTCGGTAGCGCTGGGCCCCCCCGCGACTGCCATCAGTACTGAAATAGTGGCCCCGATTTTTCCCCTCATTTCCTCCCCCCGGGCTTTTTGGGGAATTTTGACCCCAACTATACTTCCCCTTGTTGACCCCATAGTGGTGGGGGGGGTGAGGAAATAAAGAAGTCTAATTTGTATGAGTATTTACACTTTTAACAAAGATCTCTCTCTCCCTGACAACCTACACAACCCCCCCCGACCATTCCCCCGGGAAACCCTTACATGCCCTTTTGGGAACCCTTTTCCCATTTTTTCCAAAAGGGCAAAAAGGGGAAGGGTTTTTGGGTTTCCCCGGGCCCCCAAAAACCCAGGTATGAAGGGAAAAATCCCCCCAAATTCCACTAAAAAATTTTTTACCTGGCAAATTAAAGAGTATTTCAAAAATTAATACCTTGATTTAAAGACCTTGAGGGTTTGTATCAATCAAAATCTTAAATTTTTTTGGGAAGTAAATCAAAAAAATATTTGGGAAATGTAAACATGATCCTCGCACCCACCCCAACGAGAGGGAAACCTTTATTTTTGGTTTCGCCCCGACTACAGTGCCCTTTGCGTTTTTAAAATCAACTCCCTGGGGCTCATTTTCATGTTCTCTTCAAAAACCCAAATTTAAAAGTTTTTTAAAGGGTTTTGTTTTTTCCCGAGCCCGGTGGGGGTTTCTGAGGAAAAACTGTTAGGGAACTAAGAAGTTTATGTGTGGTAGAAAAACTTTTTGGGAAAAAAAGTTGGTGTTTTGGGAACAGTCCCCACCAGCTCCCCCTTCAAACTTTTAACACAATTAGTCCTTCCAGAACCAGTTAAGTTGGGCAGGGTACCCCCCTAAAGGGTAAACCCCAAAATGTCCCAAACCCTATGGGTTTCTTCACTCCCGGGGTTTTAGGGGCAGGGACCAATTTCTTGCCGTTTTAAAAAAAAAATGGACCCAAGAGTATGTGTAAGTGGGGTAAAAAAAGGGCCCAAAAGGAGATAAACAACTGTCCGGGTTAAATATACGGGTTACCACGGGAAAAGAACCCCATGAACTTCTTAAAAGCCTTGAAAAAGGAAAAAATTTTAAAAAAGTTTTGGGTAAAAAAGAGCAAAAAAATTTAGTTTTCCAGGGGAAAAGTGACTTTCCGCGTCCCTGTTTCCACCCATTAAATCCTTTGCTTCGGTTCTAGCCCACCCTCCAAACCCAACCCCCCCTTTGGGCCCTCCGGGGCTTCTTACCCCACCCTCTCCCATTTCCCTTTTAAAAACCCCAGCCCCCAAATTTTGCTAAAATGCTCTGGTGTTTCCCTCCCGGAGAAAGGAAAGTAAAGGGGTCTTTGAGGACTCCTCCCCCAAAGTAAGGTCTTTGGGCCATCATTTAAGGCTCCAGGGCCTCAAGGGGTGACAGCTCCACTCCACCCATCCACAGGGCCCTTTCGTTTGCAAGCAGAATACCCCTGAACCCATGGCTCAGGTTTCCCTTCCCCCGGGGCAAAGAAATCCTGACCTGCCCCAAAAGACTCATTTCAAATTGGGGGTTTGGACCCGGGCAGGCAGGGTTTCCAAACTTAAACCCGGGCCCCAAAGCTCCGGGGTTCCACCACATCCCCCGGGGCCCCAAACTGCTGGGGCAGAATGCCCCAAAAGAAAAGGGCTAAATTTTCCGCCCCTTTCCCCAAAGCAAAAAATTCTCCCCCTGTTAAAAAACCCTCTTTTCCCAAATAGGGTTTTTGGGAAAGGCGCCCGGGCGGGGCCCCAAAAGGGGCCTAAACGTGACAGCTCCAGTTTCCACAACATCCACAGGGCCTCCGCTGCGGGCAAAAGCCCCCCAAGCAAAGGCTCAGGTCCGCCCTTTTGGGCCCCAAGCAAAGAAAACCTAAAGCCTGTAAAAGGGGCCCCTGTGGAAACTTTTTCCCAACAGGTAAACAAACCCTCAAAAGATTCTCCTAAAAATCCTGGAAAGGGCCCCGAAAAAAGGGTGGGGGGAAAACCCTTAAACCAAAAAAAAGGGGCTTGCCAAACCCTTATAAAAAAGTAGTTTAGAGAACTGGTCCCTTTAACCCAAAGGAATGTCAGGAATTCAGCAAAATGGGAAAACTGCAACTTTTATAGTTTTCATGTAACCAGTTTTGTTTTGCTTACAAGAATTTGACCGGGGAAATTCCCCAAATTTTCCCCTGAGAGGATTCCAAATTCACCCCATTATGGGATTTTTTGAAAAATGGACCTCATGGAGGAATAGCGTATGGTACTCGGGAAATTTTCCCTTCCGGGCCTTTTAACCTGCAGACAACACTGAAGGTGAACCGGTGAGAATAGGTTGACACGAGCTTTTTACTGTTGATCCATCTCCTTTTCCTCCACATAATCCAACTTAGATGATTTGGAAGATGTACTTGGGAAAGCTCCCCTATCCATTTCACTTTTGGAGATTTCAATGGTTGGCATCCCCCGGGGGAGACACTTTGGGGAAACCCTCGGGGAAAAGGCCTTGGGTCCTTTTTTTTAAGAGTAGATGAAATTTTTAAACTGAATATTGACATTCCCACACTTTTCCCAAAATTTCCCAAACTTTGGACAGACTTACAGGGAAACCCCCCCCCTTTTCCCCAATACTTTGCAGGGGTCAATGGTTTCTAGCCAATGGAGTGCGAATTGGTGACTTGAACTGCGGACGGGGAATTTTTTTAGATAAAACTACAGTATTTAAAGGATCTGTGAATGATTTCCAGTGTGTTCAAGACTTTAATCACTTCAAAATCATAAATTTCCCCCTTTTGAAGCGAAGCACCACCCAAAAAAGGGGGGCGGACTTACCGTCGCCCTCCAGAAACCCATGGGGGTTTCTGTTTAAACCCAAACCAACTGTCAGAGCAAAAAAAGCAGCTTTAAAGGGCTTTTAAACAAACGCCCCAGCAACCCTTGATCCTTACAAAAAACCCGGGGAGCCGGGCCAGTCGGTCAAAAGGGGGCTAAAAGGGACATCTTTGGACAGAAATGTCCCCTCGATTAACTCTGGGGCCCCCTTAGAAGGGGTTAGGGGAAAAGGGTCCTTCAGATCGCGGAAAAACCCCAATCACTGTAAACCACCTGCTTTAAAAGTAGAGGGCATAATCATCAAAAGAAAAAAGGGTACAAAAGTCATTCTTCACACAATCGGGACGTTGCTTTGCGAAAGAGATCATAAGAAGTTTGGTAATAAAGAGCAGGAAAAGTTAGTTTTCCAAGGCAAAGCGACATGTCCCGTGCTTTTGGGCACACCATTTTAAATCCTTTGCTATCCCTATCAAACAGGTTTTTCTTCCCCTTTAAAGAAAGCCGAACGCCACGCTGGTACTTTTACATCCCAAAATTGTGAGCACACCCCAATTTCTGAGACAAGGATTTCCCCCACAAAACCCCCGGGGGGTAATGAGATTACCCGATGCTTACACCAGGGGGCAGGAGCGTCTGCGGGAAATGCCCCCCCAAAGGGTAAGCATAGAGTGCAAGAACAAATGAGCACCCAAAATAGCTGCCCCGGGCCGGTCCCCTATAAATAAAGGGCCCGGGCGAAGCCAAACTTCGCAAATCCAAACGAACAAACGATAAACCGAACCCACCACACACCTCGGCTAGGGCCTTTTGACCGCAAAACCCATTGACCCAAATAAAGAGCTAATTTACAAACCCCTGTGTTTACCAAAACCAACCTACTTTGGCTCTCGATTGGTTTTTCGTGAGAAGCGGTCGCACTCACCATTTCCCCTCCCCCCTCTTTGAGCGCAGGCCCGGGGAGGCTTCTGACTTCAATCCTCCCAAGATAGGTCCCGGGAAAAGAAAGGGAAAAGGTGGCGCCCCCCCCCCCCCAATATATATATATATATATAGACAGATAGATAGATAATAAAAGATAATTATATATAAAATTTATAAATTATATTACTAAATTATTATATTAAAATTATATATATTATTTTAAAATATATTATATTATTATTTTATTTATATTTTTAAATATATATTATATATATTATAATAATATATTTTATATATATATATATTTTTATTTATATATATATATATATATATATATTTTAAATTATTATTTCCGGGCAGGAAAGGAAACTTCAAAAACCCCATAAAAGGTAACTTCGCCAACCATTATACAGTGGAACTGTCGGGCTTAGAGCTTGTTTAAAATCCCCTTTAAATTATTACCTCGCCCCATGCTCCCGATTTTATAGTCCCCAAAAAATTTTTTTAAAAACCCCCTCGTCCCCCTGTCGATTTCTTTTTGCTTGAAACTACCTTTTGTGTGGGGAACCGGGAGGGTAGGGGGGGAGGCGGAGTCCCTTGTACCCCCCATCCCCCCTTTTCCGGAGTGAGTCCCAGGTTGGAAAATTTTTTTTTTCCCCCCCCCCCCCCCCGCCGCCCCTTAGGGAAGGAGTAAATGAACGGATTTTTTTGAGTATGACTGGGCCTTGCTATGGTAGATGAGAACCAAAAATTAAATAAATTTTTTTTATATAAATACCCTATCAGAATACCTTTCTTAAATTTAATCACACCCCACACACACACACCACACACCCCACACACCACATACCCACCCCACCCAAAATATATATATATCTATATTTTATATATTTTATATATTATAAATTATATATATAATTTTTTTGCCCCCACACAGTATACAATAAAAATAAAAAAAAAGCGAAATTTAAACCTTAGCTTCTGATGGAAAAAGGTATTTCTCACATTTGGGTTTTTTAGGGAAACGCGGGGTTGAAGAAAATATAGAAAGATTTTGAGTTTACTTCAAAGTATTTGGTAAACGAAAGGGTACGAAACCCCTTTCGGGCAAAAAATACTAGGGCAAAAACAGCCCGGGTGACTATGATTCTTTTTTGGGGATTTTGGAAAAGGGAAAGGGAAAAATTAATACACATATCTGACAAATATGTTCAGTTTTTTTTCCGCCTGTTAAGGGGTTTTAAATTGATGATAGCTCGGGGTTTTCGTAATTTGGGCGGCCACAAAAAAAACCAATTTTAGGTGATTTTTAAAGGCCCCAAAATACTTACGGGCCCCCACGGGGGGGGGGTTTAGGGGAGAAAGGGATTTTAAAGGGGGGAAAACAAAGGGGGCCTAACCGAGGGTCCCCCCGGGTTTTTTGGGCTTTACCGACACCCTCGGGCCTTCAACAAACACCCAGTGCCTGGGGGAAGGGCACCCCTTTCCTATTTCATGAATATTCGCGACACAACAAAAACGCCTTCACACCTAAAAAGGGAGACAAAAAAGAAAAACAAAGCGCCCAAAAGGGGAACGACAAGCCGAATTTTTGGGAAACCTTTGGAGGCAAAAAGGGAAACAAACAGAACGATTTAATGCAGCAACGTACCATTCCAAACAGATACTGTTAAGCAAAAAATCCCCTTGGGCCGGTTGTTTGCAGGGCCTGAAAATAAACGCAATACGCCACGGGGTTTTCAAAGTTTAAAATCGATAACGAGAACTTTTAAATTTAAAAACAACAAAGCTAAGGCCGAAAGCTCGTAGCCCTGGCAAAAACAGTAATAAAACCAAAAAAAAATACACGGGTTTTGGGATCACGTTAAAAAAATAAACAAAAAAAAAAATTGCAAAATAAAAAACCACGAGCGTAAAAATTTCGATTCACCTATATAAAATACCGTGAATAAAATATAAAATATATAATATTTTATATTTTATATATAATATATATTCATTATTATATATTTTATATATATATCCCATATATATTTGTGTGGGGTGTTGTGTGGGGGTGTTTGTTGGGGGTGTGTGTTGTGTGTGTGTGTTTTGGTGGTGTTTGTGTGTGTGGGGGTTTTTTTTTAAACTTTGTATACACATATACATTTTTTTGTGTGAGCAGAGACAGGAGAAAATTTAAAATTACAATTTTCATACTTTTTGTGTTTTTGCCTAAAATGTATTCAAAATCCCCTAAAACATAGCTATATAATGCAAAAAGGGTTTATTCCGGGGCTTAGTCGTTTGCATTAATTGCTTGTCTTCTCGATTTAAATTATTTAGAAAAACTCTTACAAAATCGAAATTGTATTTTTATAATTCCAAAAACTTACTTCCCGTTGTAAATTTAGTGTAAAAAAAGGGCTATATCTACGTAAAGAAAATGGAGAGCAAAAAGTACAGATTATTTCTTTCTTATTTCTTTTAAAAAAAGGGAAAATTCAAAAAAGGGTCCTCCATCGGAAAAACCCTGAAAAATAAAATTAGATCTTAACCCCAATCGTAGCGGCGGTCGTCGACCCTAGAGGATCTCTTCCCGTGATAGCGAAAGGGGGCGGGCCCTCGTTGATTTCCCCTTCTCGACGTCGGGGCGAAGGGGAGCCAGGGCATTTTGGATGGGAGGGGAGCTTCATGGGGGTTCTTTTTTGGGTTTTCCCCTTTTCTTATCAAGGGGCGGGTTTGGGCCAGTGCTCCCACCCCCGGGTCAGCGCCATTAAGAAAAAATTTTAAATTTTAAATGGCTGCATTTTTTAAAACTTTTTGTTAATCTTTTTTAAAGGGAAACTTTTTCAAAAAATTCAGTAATAATGCCCGGGGAAAATTTTTTTTTTTTTTTTTTTTTTTTTTTTTTTTTTTTTAAAAAGGGTCTTGTTCCCTTTGTATTTTGCCCCGTATTCCTTTTTTAAACATAAGGGGCCCGGGGGTTAAAAGCCCAAAATGACTGATAAGTCTAAAAAAAAAAAAAAGATAACCTCACAAATTAGAAAACAGAAATAAACTAAAAATTTTCCTAAAAAAATGAAAATTTAAACGCTCGTTTTTTAAAAGCCCAAGTGTTGTTGCAGAGAACTGTTTCCCTGTCCTTTGAGGTCCCCGACTCCGAAATACACATATGTCCGCCCTGACCTGCCCGGGGCCAGGACGGTTTTCTACGCGCACCCAAACCTTCTGCACGGTTTACGTCCCGGCTTTTTGGGGCCCTCCCATAAAAAAGGTAGAAACGGGACGAATGGAAAGAGGTAAAAGGGCAAGAATAGGAAAGGGGTTTTTACGAGATATTTGGCAAAAATGTGAAAAAAAAGGGGAAAAGGGGTAAATTTTGGGGGGAAAAAAAGAAAAAGGGGAAAACCAGCAATGGGGAAAAAAGATGGTTAGGGGAAAAGGGCAAACCGAAACAAATCCATTTTAAGGCAAAAGTGAAAAGGGGCGATGGGAAAGGGGAACAAATGGAAAAGAGCGGGTAAAATGCGGGGGGGAAGACATAAGAAAAAAAACAAAAAGAAAGATATCCCCCAAAACCCGAGAGAAAGAAAACTACCACTCATTTATCCCCTTCATTGTTAGATGTGCAGCTAGATTATCCTTGTTCTATTTTTCAGCCCAAAACAAAACCGCAAACCTGTATTTGTGACTCAGAGAAACATTTTACCACTTATAACATTCTAGGTCATCTTTCGTTAGTTTTGCTACGGTCTAAACTCCCCCTATTTATTTCCAGTGCCTTTTTTTGAAATTTCCAGCCCAAGGTTTTTCACCCCCAATTTTCCCTTAACCATAAAATTTATTCCCACATCTTTTTCTGTACCCCCCCAAAATTACATGGCAAAAAAACCCCTTTCCCCCTTACATACCTTTAAAAAGGGAAAAAGGGACCCAAAAGACTAAAGGCCCACGAGTCAAAATTACGAAATTGAAATTTTTTCCCTTTTTTTAATGCAAAATTTTCCCCCAACCTGACTTAATGCTTTAAAAGGGGGCGGGGACCACCCGAGGGACGCCCACTCGCGCCCTTCAAGAAGTCATGCGAGCTGACGATCCCTTCGTCCCAGGGGGCGTGACAAAACACCTCGTGACTTTGTGCTGCGAACCCCTCCCCAATAAACCCCGCCCCCTTATAATGCGAGGGGCCTTTAAAAACCCACTGGCGCCGCTGTCAGTACCTGCAATCTCTTTTTTCCTTTTTCTTACTCTGCCCGTGCTGTCATTAGTGAAAATAATTCTTTTACTCAAATCAAATCTAGTACTTTTTCTTCCTCTCTACCGCCCTGCCTGCTTCCTCTCCTGAATTTTTTTTCCCCCCTCTTTCCTATCAAAAGGGAATATGACTGAAAAAAAATAAAGTGTCTAAAGAGGAAGATTAATAATTTAAAACTTTTAGATAATTAGGAAATAAACACTCTTAAACCGGTTTAGATAAAGGGCAAAATTTTTTCCTTTTAAAAAAATTTAAAACCCCATAATCCCTCTTTGGTTTTTAACGTAGCGAATTTAAAATTCATGTTTTTGTTCATGTTTTACTCGCACGTCACCCCACCTTACGCGCCAAACAGTTCCACTGTAGGGCATCATTTTTTTCTTACCTTAAATCTTGATTTGGAGCGTGGGGGGACCCTTTTGGTATTCCTTTAAAAAGTGGTTCATTGTTTTTATTTCTCCACACAAGGGGACGGGACTATGTTGGGGTTTCCCAAATTTTTTGGGGGTTTTTTTTATTTTTTTCCTACCTTTGCCTTTGGCCCCTATTGAAAGTTTCCCATCTCACCTTAGGGGTCCCAGGGCACAAAACAGGGTTTTCGTCCCAGGCTTGGAATGGATTCACTGTGTTTTTCTGCCTCCCCACTCCTTTCCGCACTCCAGTTGCATCCACACTCATGTTTTCATTTTTATAACATCTTTCCTTGAAATTCAAATATACTAAATCCCCGTCCCTGCATCTTCTCTACTCTGTGATGGCCACGGGGGAGAGAAAGAGAAAAAAAAAATATATTTATATATAATCTACAAAATTTCTACATATTATTATATTATTAATATATATATATATTTTATATATAAAATATATAAAAGTGTGTGTGTGTGTTTTTGTGTGTGTGTTTTGTGTTTTTTGTGTTTGTGTGTGTTTTTTGTGTTTGTGTGTGTTGTACATACACACATACTTGTTTTTTTATAATTTTTATATTTAATTATAAAAAAAAAAAAAAAAAAAATATATTATAATAATTTTATATAAATTTTATTTATATAGTTATATTATATCTATCTATATTTTTATTTATATATATATATATATTTATATTATAAAATATATAATATTTTTATATTAAAGTATGTATGTATAATCAAACGATTTGAAAAAATCAGAAAGGGGGCCAGGGTTTTTTTTTTTTTTTTTTATAGCCCTCCCCCTTTTTTGCTCTTCTGCGACCGTTTACTAAACCGGGGGTTTTCCTTCCGGGCTGGAAAGGAGGGACCTTACCGAGTGTCCCTTACTTGATGTTTTAAAGCGATGGTTGAAATGTTCTGGAAAAAAATTTCTTTTGCTTACTTGGGAGTGTAGTTTTTATTTTTCTCTCTGTAAATAAAACTAGAAGAGTTTGGGTTTTCGCTCTTACCCCTTTTCCCTTTATTTTCCAAACTTAATGCCTTGCCGTCGCAGACGGGTTTCATAATATTCTCCTTTTTGTCTAGCTTTTTTTTTATCTGTGTTATCACCTATGTTTTTTTTTTTTTTTTTTTGGCTTTGTTTTTAATTTTCTCCCAATTTTATTTGCTTTTACTTGTTACATTTTTGCATTATGTTATAAATTAATTTTTTCTAAAAATTGTCTGACCGCTGGAATTACTTTAATGAGAAATTGAAAGTGCTTATTTTAAAAAACCCGTAGCATCATCTATGAATTTTTACTGGCCCGCACTATATTCCGTTTATATCTGCCCCCGCCTGTTTTTTGCGAATTATCCCCTTTTTTGACTTCCGGGACTTTTTGATTAATTTATTAAAAAAGCTTTTGCACTATATAAAACAGTTGCTGTATCGACAGTTTCCTTTATGGGCCCGAAATGACATATTTATTTTTGGGCCGACAAAGAGGTATTCCGGAAAAAAAAAAGCAAAAATGGCCCCTTTTATAACACAGATACTGTACCTACTGGCCCCCCAAACCCGTTACTATGGTTCCCCTTTTTGGGACAAAACAAAAGAAAAAAGAAAAACGTGGGAAAAAACATTGCAAATTTTGTATTAAAATTTGTACTGTCGGGGGTTTTAGGTGAGGGGGTTTCCCAAACCTGCAAAACCTCCCGATAGCGCCCCTTTTCTTCAACCCTGACCCCACATGCGATCTGGGCCATCAAAGGAAAAACTGCAGCGAAGGGGGCCCGGGGAAAAAAGCTTTCCTGGAGTGGAGAAAGGTAAAAAAGGAGGGGGAAAAAGTGGAAATAGAGGTGAAGGCGGGGAAAAGGAGGTTTGGGGACGGGGGAAAAGGAGGTGGAGGGCGGTTTGGGAAAAGGTGGTGGTTTTTAAAAGGAGTGGAGACGGTTGGAAAAGAAGGGGGATGGTGGAAAAAGGGGAAACGGAGGGGGAGAAAGGGAAAAACGAGGTGGAGACGGTGAAAACGGAGGGAGAAAGATGGAAAAGGGGGTGGAACGGTGGGCAAAAAGGGGGTTGGGACGGGTTTTTAAAAAAAATTTTGGGGACGGTGGGGAAAAAAGGGTGGAAACGGTTTGGGCCGGGTGGAGGTGGTGGAAACGGAGGTTTGGACGGTGGAGACGGAGGGGGAGATGGTGGGAAAAGGAGGGGAAAGACGGTTTTGTCTAAGATTGGGAACAATTGGAAGGGCGTGGAGAAAATTGGATGGAAAAACATAGATACAGAAATGTAGAACCGGGGGTGGAGGTGGAAAGGGGGAAAGGAGGTGGGGGTGGAGACGGGGGTAAAGGAGGGAAAAGGTGGGAAACTCGACGGGGGGTGCGCATTATTAAAAAAAAAAAGAAAAGTATCTCCCCATCCAAGGACTGCCGGGAAGTTCATCCAGTTTGCCCCCTATGGGCCTGAAAAGGGTCCTTGTGCCCCGGACCCGGGCTGGAACCAAAAAAAACCCCCCCTGTGATCACGAAAGGGGGGTTTTCCGTGTGTGACAAGGGGGGAGCTACTTGACTCCCTAAGGTTTTTCCTGTGGAGGGGTACTTTTCGGGAAAAAGGGGGTGAAAACGACGGAAACGGAAACCCCGATGCAAAGAGCCTCTAACAAAAGTCCGGAAAAAAAAAAATCCGAAAGCAAAGGGTCCAGAACAAAAATCCGGGAAACAAAGGTCGAAAGCAAAAAATCCGAAGCAAGGGGTCTCTAAGTAAGGTACAAAACAAAAAGTCTAGAGTAAAGATTTCCCTTTGCCTGGTAGCAAAGAGTTTGGAAGCTAGATTCAGAAACAAAGCTCTGGAAAAAAAAGAATGTTTCAAGTAAAAAGTCTGGAAAACAAAGGGTCCGGAAGCAATGAGTCCCGGAAACATAGAGTCCGGGAACATAGAGTCTAGAAGCAAAAATTTTTGGGAAAAAAAATCCAAAACGAAAAGGGCCCCTAAAAAAAGAACTGGGAACAAGGGTCCAGAAGTAAAAAAGTCCAAAAAGGGAAAGAGCTGGGAGCAAAGAGTTCTAACAAAAAATCCGAAATTTAAAAAACTGGGGAAACAAAAAGTCTAGAAAACAAAAAATCTGGTGGAAAATGGGAAAGGAGATGAAGACATTGGAAAGGAAGAGGAGAAGGAGGAGTTGGGACGGCAGTAAAGTGAAAATTTGGGGAAGCTCGACGGCTGCGTCATTGAAATGCTCCCTCAAAATTCGCCACATCCAAATGCTGCCGGGAAGTTTCCCCCAGTGTTCCCCTATTTCCTGAAAAAATGCCTTGGGGCTCCTGGAACGGTCGGGGAAACCCAAAAGAAACTCCGAAAAGGGGTGTTGCGGCAAATACTACTCCAGAAGGGCTGCCATATGGAGGGGGTAGTAACCAAAAAGGAGGGGGAAAAGGTAACCCAAACTCGAAACGGTGGAATGACAGAAACGTGGTTTGGGGACGTTGGGAAAATCTGCTACTGCAAACCCAGCCAAAGGGGATTGCTCATGGGAACATATGTTTTCCAAACATGTCCCCCAAAAATTTGGAACCTGTAAAAAAGGGAATGGGAGAAAAAGGAGGGGGGGTTTGGGGACGACGGAAACGAGGGTGGAGACCTGAGTGGAGTCCCTTGGAAAAGTAGATGGAGGAAAGGCGGAAAAGGGGGATGGACTAAGTAAAAGTCCAAAAGGGAAGATCTGGAAACATAAATCTGGAAAACAAAGAGTCCCGGGGGAAAAAATCCGGAAGGAAAAGCCCGGGAAACAAGAGTTCGGAAATAAAAGTCTTGGGAAAAAAAAGAAACTGGAAACAAAAAGCAAGCCAAAAAGTCCCGTAGGGAAAGATTCTCGAAGCATAGTTTCCCGGGAAACAAAGAATCTGGAACAAAGAACCTGCAAGCAAATAGTCTGGAAACAATGGGTCCGGAAGCAAAATTTCCCGTAAATGGTCGGGACAAAGACTCGTAAGAGTCCCGAATAAAGAATTCGGAAATAAAAAATATGGAAGGGAAAAGTCCGGAAGCAAAGAGTAAGCAATGCTGTGGAAACAGAAGTAAAATGCTGGAAGCATAGAAAACTGGAAACAAGAAGTTCGGAAAGGGAAAAAGGTTTTGAAGGCAAAAGGGCTATGGGAAACAAGGAGTTCGGAAACACAGGTCAAAAAACAAAAATCAAGAAACAAAGATTTCGGAAGCCCAGAGTCAAAAAACAAAAAATCCAGAACAAAAAGTCGGGAACACAGAGTCAAGAAACAAAGAACAAAAAGCAAAGAGTTTTGGAAAAAAATAATCAAAAAAACAAATAATCTGGGCAAAAAAGTAAGCAGAGAATTGAAGCCAAAAAAAATTACTAACAAAGGGTAAAGGAAACAAAAAAGTCCGGAAATAAAAAGTCCCGGAAGCATAGAAACTGAAAACAAAAAGTCCCGAAGCAGAAAGTCCGGAAATTAAGAGTCGGAAGGGAAAAAGTCTGGAAACAAAAAGTCTGGAAGCAAGGTCTGGAAACAAAATGTCGGGGAAAAAGAATCTCTTTGTAAAAAGAGTCCAAAAAAACAAATCCGGAAGCAAAAAACTAGTGGAGACGGGGGGAAACGGAGGTGGAGACGGGGGAAATTGGGGGATGGGGAAAAGGGGGAAAAGGAAAAAGGAAGTTGGGGACGGGGAAAATGAAAAGGGACCCTGGAAAAGGGAAATGGAGACGGAGGGGAAAACGGTGGAAACGGGGCGTTTTATTTGGGGACGGGGAAACGAAGGTGGGGATGAAAGGGGAAAATTTTTTTTTTTTTTAAAGTCCCAAAAAAGGGAAAGGGCTTTTCCCCCCCACCCCCGGGATTGAAAAATGGATTCCTGTTTTCCAGTATACCTTTGTCAAAAAAAGTGTCCCCCTCCTCTTCATTTCAATCCCTCAAAAAAGGGGTGTGCTGGGCCCTTTAAATGCCCATGTTCGCTAATTTCCCGTGCTGACCCGCCATTTCCAAAAGGGCTGTGCTTCCCACAAAATCCCCCCCCATATGAAGCCCCGACCCTTTGTGACTGTGAGTGCTGCCTCAAAACCCCTCCCGAGGATTGCACAGCCTACTATTACTGTGAGGTTTTGTTCTTGCTAATTTAAAATAAAAAGTCTTTTTTTGTTGAATCTTTTTTATTCAAAGTCCCGATCCTTTTTTTTATTTCTAAGTCTATTTATTTTTTCCTTTTTAAAATATTTTAACGCCCAAAGCAAACGCCGTTTCCACACCTGCTCCGAAAGGGGTTTTTGTTCAACCCACAGTTGGTCAAAGTGTTCTTCAAGTGTTACCCCATTCAAACCCGAAACACCCAACATGCGAAACCTACGTGCGAAAGTTTGTACCTGCTCACAGCTGCTCGAAAAACCCACAGATGTAATACCCCAAATCTCTAGGAAAATAGGCATGTCTATGAAATATTCTCTTTTTTGTAAGTGCGGTTTCCCCTTTTTTTTTTCCCCTTTTTTTTAAATAATTAAATTTTTTCATGGATATCATACAAATTTATGTGATTTTTTTTCATCAAAAATCTTTAAAGGGAAAAAGTTTTAACTTTTTATAACCTTGTATTGTGCTCAAGCCTATTTCAAATTAGAAATGGTTTTTTTCATAGGGAAATATTCATATTTCTGGGTTTTTATATTTTAAAGGTGACATTAACTTTTGGCAAAAACAAATGCTCCGAAATTTTATGTTGGTTACCTTTTCCTTTTTTTCCCGTGCAAAATTTTAATGTTTAAAATTTTTTGGTCTTTGGCAACCGGGGCCCCCATTTTTTTTTTTTTTTTTTTTTTTTTTTTTTTTTTCATGTGGACTGGGTGGTATTTATTCTAAATTGGGAAATTTCACATTCTGAATACTGTAAAACTGTTCCTTTTCAGGGAATGGTGATATTTTTCCCGTTAGATAGGGAAAGTTGGGGGGGTTTTCCCTTCCCTTGACCAAAACACAGTGTGGCCTGCCTAAAAATTTTTCCCGTGGGAACCCAAAAAGAAATGCATTTGAAAATTCTAAAAATCTTAAAGTAAGTTAATTCTTTGCGCAACAAAAGCCATTGTTTGGGTAATAAAAAAATATTTTTTTTTTTCATCCTTACAAAAAAATTAAACTTGAAATAATGCTTTGCTCTATTTGCAACGAGAAGTGTAAGGTCCCCTTTCAAGGAATGTTCCATTACGGGGAAACCCAAATTTTGTATTAAAATTTATAGTCCCCGGGGGAGCCTTTTAAATTTCGGTGTCCCCAAAATTTTGGGGTATGCTTTAAATTTAAAAAAAAACTAGGCCACAACCCCAAAAAAAATAAATACATAAAAAGGGTATTTAAAAGGCTATACTTTTTTTCAAAACCTGTATTAGGGCATATAATTTTTTTAAAACCCTTTTACCCATATCTGCTAGTGGGTGATTGTAAAATAAATGTAAATTAAGGGGTTTTTTTTGGGCTTTCCCCTCTTTTTTATATTTCCACACAAAATATATGGTTTTCGTTCGTGGTGTTTTTGTGTATGTAAAAAGTAGCATAGTTCAGTATTTAAAAACGCAAGGGGCCTGGTTTTACGCCCGGGCGCCCCTCTCATCGACCCTGAAAAATCTGGCATGCCCACATCATGCTAGGGTCCAAAAATCAGGGCCCAAAGGAACTTGGGCCCTCCCACAGCCTTCATCTCGCTGCTTTTAAAAAATTTTCTTCTCCAACATGCCCCCTTATCCTATGCCCCTATTTTCCACAAAAAAGGGGTAAGGGGAGGATAACATGTTTGTCAATCACCTCACTAAAAAAAATGAAGCATAAAAAGGGGGGGTAACTTTTCAAGTGGGGAGGGGTTGGGAAATTTCTTTGGTTTGTCGGATTTTGGGGAGTTTCCCTGAGTACCTCATATTGTTTTTAGAAAAAAATTTTTTGGAAAATATTCCAATCTAAATAGCCAAATATTTATGCTTTGAACCCGAGGCAGGATTTCCCTTTGTTTTGGCCATTTTCCGGGGTTAAAAAAGCTTGTATTTTCCCGCAATCAGCAAAGGCGTTTTAAACACTGCCTGTTTTCCCACCCTGCTCTTTTTTTTGTTTAAATCAAATGCATTTCAAAATTTCTTGATTACCCTCGTATACTTTTGAGTTTTTATATTATTTCTCTTTTTATATATATATATTAAATATTTTTATATATATTTATATAAAATTTTATATATAATATAATTTTTAAAATTTTATATATAAAGTTTGTATATAATATATATATATTTATTATATTTTAATACCATAATGTAAAGTTTGTATAAAAACAAATAATGCCCACAAAACACACAACACACACACCACACACCCATACACCACCCCACACACACACAAAACACACACACACACACACCCACCACCACCCCACACACCCCCCCATATAATATTATATTATATATAAAATAATAAATATATTAAAATATAAAACTAATATATATATTTTAATATATTACATATATTTTCTTATATTTTAAAAAATTTTTTATATATATATATATATAAAATTATTAACACTAAAGGGTTTTTTTCGTTCTTATGTACTGTAAAAGGAAGTTTTTGTTTATAGGGGGGGTGGGTCGCGCAAACGACCAGGTTTTTTTGTTTTTATCCTTTAAAGGCGTTTTTCGGGGTACGGAAAGTTAAAAAAGTGATCGACCCGGGGAGGTTTTCAACCCAAAGTAAAACAACATACAAGGGTTCCATGTACATAAATCCAAAATACATACATTTCATATATATATTATATAAAACAAAATTTGATATATATATATTATAATTTTATATTATATAAAATATATATATAATATATAAAATTTTAAAAAAGAGGGGTGAGTGGGAGGAGGGAAAGGGTAGCGGATTTTTTAAGACGTCACAACTGCGTCACGCTCCAAAAGTTCGTATGCCATCTCGCAATGAAAGTCAAAAGTAAACGCCGCAATGTGTGTATGTATGGTAATGCACTATAGTACTAACTTAAGCAAAAGGGGTGAAATTTCCGTGCTAAAGAAACCCTGCTTTATCTTACTCCTCCGTTTTGGGAAAAAATTTTGGGGGGAAAAAAATGGGGCAAGCCCCTGAAATTCATAGTAAAAATTTTGAAGCCCATGCGTTGAACCCGCATATTTTTTAACAGACTCCAACACCATTGGTATTGAACAGGATATGCAGTACTATTTTTTTTTTTATTTTCAAAAAAACAAAGGCCCCTTAGGTGTGATTTGTCTATAAAATCACATGTCAAAAACCCATTTTCAGATCTATTTTACAATAAAAAATTAATGCGAAAACTGAATTTAGCTATTTTTTTTGCATCTGAATAAATTTATGACCCAAAAACTGGTATTACAATTATAATGGGGGTATTTGTCCCGAAAAAGCCTGTGGAAGATATTTAAAAAAAAAGAACCCGAAGAAAAAAAAATTCGAGACGAACGAGTTTTGGAAAAAAAAAGGGCCAAGGGTAGTCGGAAGTAAAAAGAGAAAAAGAACAATGTTTCCTATATTTTCACTAAAAAACAGTAAATAAAGGGGAGAATGAAAAAAAATAAATTTTAATAAAAAACCCCATACTAATAATTTTATAAAATATATTATTTTATTATTTTATATATATATATATATATAAAATATTATATATTATATATATATAAGCCCTAAAGGTTTTTTATACTTTTGAGAAACCGGGGGAGAGTGACTAGCAGATCCCAAAACGGCCCGGGAAAAAAAGGAAAGGGGTGAAAATCGACGTCCATCACATGGCGAAGGGCGAGCAGCAGGGGCCCCACCCACCATCTGTCCGTCCTTGAAAATTCCCCGGTGTCAGCGACCCCGCACCCCGTTTTTCCTGATCTATACTAGGGCATCGTAAGGCACTGGAAAGGGCCGGGAACCCAGGTACCGACCCTTTGCTTGTCCAAGTCAACCTGCAGGGGGGAAGGGGCGGGGCATAAAGGGACCAAAAAACATTGCTAGAAAAAAAATATATATGCAAGGAAAGATTACAAGATATACGTGTCTGACATGACATTATCGTTACAAAGTTTAAGAGAGATAGATCGCTGTAACCTGCGTGGTTTTGGGGTCCAGGTGGGAAACCCTGCGCTTTGGGGAAGAAGAGGGCCCTCGACGGGCGAGGCGGCTGTCCCTAAACTTTGATAGCTTCAGGCCCAAAAACCCCAAAACCCGTGGGGACGAAGGGCGGGGTCCGAGACCCCCTTAAATCATTGTTCCCCTCGAATAAAACATTGGGTCCGTTTTTTTGGAGAAAGGGGCTGGGTGAGGGATTTTGGACTGTCGGCGCTCTTTAACAATTATGATCTATATTGGAAATCTTTAAATGTCAGCACGCACATTTTCCCTTTTCCACTTGCTACCTCGTCCTAGATTCCCTTTAAATAATTGTTTCTTTTTCAAAATACATACTTAGATAAATCATACAAACTACACACATGTATCATATAAATAACACATACATAAATACCCACATAAAAAAATACAAAACACATGCATGCTACATCGGGATACTGCTTAATTTTTAAAATAATAACATACAAACATCATTTGCCTCATACATAAATGCTACCTCAAACAAAAATGCATGTATACCTCATGCATGATAATGTTTTTCGGGCAACATATTTATATACATTTTTATCTAAAACCTGCAAAACATAAATTATCTTCATACAAGCTACATGCTTATTAAAATATATACTACAAATATCTACAGAGCATACAACTACTATGTACAAA
>NC_051390.1:32118641-32120212 GCF_015228065.2 Penaeus monodon
TGGAACGTCGTCGTGAGTTTGGTCCTCAAGGAGGCGTTTGACTCGGTGCATCAGGAATCGCTATGGGAGATCCTGAGACTCGGGAATTCCAACACAAATTATTGGCCTAATAGCAAGCCTTTATACTGGTACTGAAAGTGCTATCATTTCAGGTGTGAGGTAAGGCTGTGTCCTTGCACCAACACTTTTCAACACCTGTATGGACTGAATAATGGACAGAGAATTAGCCAGTGTGGAGCAACACTAGGCAATATCAAGGTCTCTGACCTTGACTTTGCCGATGATGTTGCTATCATATCTGAGTCCCTGGAGTCACTGGTGGTGGCTGTTGATGTATTTAGGCCTAGAGGTCTCCTGGACCAAGACCAAGATTCAGGACTTTGGGGGCCTGTTAGGGGAACCTGTTCAGTCGATCCATGCTTGTGGCAAGGACGTTGAAGTTACAGAGAGTTTTACATACCTTGGTAGCGTAGTCCATATCTCTGGGCTGTCAGACAAATAAGTCAATAGAGGGATTGGTCTGGCAACAGGAGCTATGAACTCAATCAACAAGAGCATTTGGAGATGTCGGTACCTATACAGAAGGTCCAAGCTATGTGTCTTCAAGGCCTTCATACTGCCAGTTTTGCTCTATGGAAGCGAAACCTGGACGCCATCCAGTGTCTTGGAGTCTCGTCTTGATGCCTTTTGTAACAAGTCCCTTCGCCGGATCATGGGGTACAGTTGGCAGGACCATGTGTCCAACCGACGGTTACACCATAAGACTGGCATGGGACCTGTACTTGCATAATCTGGGATCGCCAACTCAGGCTATATGGGCACCTAGCTCGTTTCCCTGTGGATGACCCTGCCCATCAGGTTGTCTCTTTGCAAGACAACCCTGGGTGGAGGAAGCCTGTGGGACGACCCAGGAGGTCATGGCTTGGGTAGTTCGACGAGACCTGTCGCAAGGAATTAGACATGGGCCATGGGGCTGCCTGGAGACTCGCCTCGAGGGATCCTCGTGGTTGGAAGTGAAGAGCTTGCGCCTTGATACTTGCGCCCCCGTCGGCGTTAGCCTCTTGATGGTGATGATGAATCCGGGTTGCCAGAGACCAAGGCATGATTATCATGCCCAAAGTCCAAACTACCCTGAATTTCCTGCAGGAAACCAAGGAAGATGGTGCTACTTGGCTTCTCACTATCATATGATGTGGATCTGATCACATCACACCCACAGGTCGTGGACACTTCCCGAATATCGAAAGGGATGAGCCCAACCAGGCAAGTCCTGGTGACCTCGAAAGGAGCCCCAATCACTACCCTTGATCTGGGTAACCGGGGCTCCTTCAGCCTAAGAACATATGTACCAGAGCCTCTTCGATGTTTTAAGTGCCAAAGATATGGTCACCACCAGGCTAGCTGCAAGGCCAAGCCTAAATGTGTCTGTAGCAAGGCACACAACACCGAGGTGTGCCTTAAGGCCCACAAGGATGGCCAAAGGGACACAAGAGTCAAATGTCCCAACTGTGCCAAGGAGCTTCACACCTGGAGCCTGGCTTGCTCTGCCAGAAAGCCTCAGGAAACTTGCC
>NC_051390.1:32132812-32157338 GCF_015228065.2 Penaeus monodon
GGTTGGTAAACTGGGCCATGATATCCATGTGTCTTTCTTCACGTGGAGACTACAGTGGCTTCTGTTGTACAGGGCGAAAGTGAGGGGCTTGTGATCCATCAAGATGTGGAAGTCTTTCTCCTCGACATATGTCCAGAAGTGCTTGATGGCAGTCTAGACCGCAAGGAGTTTCTTGCCGTAGGCACCGTGTCGATTTTGGTGAGGGCTGAGTCTGCAAAAAGAAAGCCAGGGGCTACCAACCAGCCAGGAGGCTGTGTAGGGGAGCCAGTAGAGATGCACACCTGGGAATGAACCTACTGAAGAAATTTATCATACCAAGGTACTTTTGAAGCTGTCTTTTGGTTGTTGGTCTAGGGAACTACCTGATGCTGGTGACTTTTTCCTGAGCTGGGGTGTTGCATCCCCGGTAATTGTGTGACCTAAGACAGTAAGGGAGGTGACTCCAAAGAGATCCTTATTAGAGTTGATGACAACTCCAGCTTTCTATAGGCAGTCAGAGAGGGCATAGAAGTGTTTTTATGCTCCTCACGACTGCTGCTAGCGAATAGTATGTCATCGATGAAAACGAAAACACCCTGTAGTCCATGAAACGGTGGAAGGCCTGGGTGGCATTGCGGAGGCCAAATGGCATTTGTAGAAATTTGTATGGGCCAAAGGGGGTGGATACAGTTGTCTTTGGATTGTCCTCCTCGGCGATGGGGATCTGATGGCCAGTTTTGGAGAAAATCGTGCACCCTGAGTTCGTGTGTGAAGGAGTGGAGGTGCGGGAGAAGGTAGCGATCAGGCACAGTACCTGTGCAGATATGGCGATTATCACCACAAGGGTGCCAATCACCATCTTTCTTCCGTATGAGGTGTAGGGGGATTCCCTCTGGCTGTTGGAAGGGCGTATGATTCCGAGTTCCCTCATGTGCTCAAACTCTGCCTTGGCAATGCGGAAACGGTCTGGTGCAAGGGGGCCTGCAATGGGAGTAGACCGGTGGTCCAGTCATGAAGATGTGGTATGCGACAGTGTGTGATGGTATTGTTGCCACATTGATGGGCTTCGTCAGCGGAAAGTCACGAAGCACGGCTCTATAGGTGCATTGGTTTGGTAGCACTGTTTAGATGCGAGGGACGCATAATGAGGCTAGGGTGTGGGCCCCTGACTGGTGTACAAGAGACTCCCGCTTAAGGTCCACTGTGAATCCATGCAAGGAAGTCTGCTCTGAGGATTGGTTGCTTTACATCAGCAACTAGGAAAATCCACGTCAGCTTCGAGTGGGGGGCGCTGCTGAAAAGGGGTATCATGGAATGCTCACCGGATATGTTGATTGGTGAAAGAAGTGGGCGAGTGCCTGTCTTTGTGGGATGTGGGCATAAGGTGAACTTCTGCTCCTGTGTCTACCAGAAACCGTGGGTGGGAGTTGTTGTCACGGACCTAGAGCAGGCGAGCGGCGGCTGTAGTTTTGATGGTGCTGAGGTGTATTGTCTCGTTTGCGGTCACGGCTGGCACGGTTGGCACGATGCAGGACTGCAGTGGCAGAACCTGGGATGCAGTGAGGGGTCAAGGGCTGTGAGCCATCGAATGGCGGCTGTGTTTGGCAACCTGTGTTGCGAGGGACTCTGGGGTAGTGGATGCCGTTGAAACTTGTGCAGTGTTCTGTATAGCCAGGATCTTGTCAGCTTTAGAGGCTAGTTGTTTGATGGGGAGTTCTGATGCTAGTAGGAAGGTTTGAACTGCCGCCGGCAGACGCTGGAGGAACAGTGAGTGCAGGATATCGGGAGGCAAGTGTGTGTTGGCATGGATGAGGGTGGAGGGTGGTTCATAGGTGTTGTATCCTGGCTTGTTAATGAGGTTGCTGATGAAGAGTTGGAGGTCAGGTGAGAGATTTGTCATCAGTATCCAATATTTGGTGATTGGAGAGGTGACATGGCATAGAAGGAACTTTCCATTTAGAAAGGCAAGCAATGGTGCAGGTAGGCAGTGGCTTTAGGGAGGCTGACAGACTCAAGTCAAAACTGGACTCTTAACTCCGAGGGTCACCAGTGTAGGTTTTAAGTAATCAATTTAGTTCTTTATTGGCGGAGCTCACAATGGTGTTCAGCGGTCAGAGCCTAGCTGTTGAGTATGTGGTGATTCTGGACTCAATGGCATAAATGGCCCTGCTGTGATGTATACTGTCCGGTCAGGTCCGGGGAGCTTCGCGGTGATTAGCAGGGGCCAGATCGTCAAACGACATGAGCCTCGTCGAGAGGTGGTTACCATAGCCAGTTATAGTCCTTACAGGAGTCGCCTGCCAATACATCTTAATAAGGTGTGTCTGAATTTTTGGCATCTATTACAATACATTGGCTTTTGGATGTAAGGTCATACTTAGACATGTTCATATCCAACATTGACATACTCAAAGCAAAAGAATTAAAAAAAGGAAAAAGGAAAGGAAAAAAAGAAAACAGTCCAACTTATGTTCAAACATTCCTGTCCTTATTGGTCATACAATTAACTCCCTTCATACCCTCGAGAATTTCACTTTCTTCTGTCGTCTTTAAATCCCTGTGAAAGATTACTCCCTTACAGGTATTAGGGCCAATAGGTATAGTTATTTTGATTCTGAGATCATGACTTTGCATCAGCTTAAGTAAACCTTTAATCTGGGAGTTATATTGTACCTTTACAAGGAGTCTTCCATTCCACAATTTCCTAACAAAATCAAAATTGCCATCTTCTTGACCATCAAGGACCTTGGTGACAAAGGGATTCACATTCAAAAGTGATTTTCATTCATGTATTGAGCATTCGCAAACTTTGCGTTCTCAGTTTGAGAAGTGACCTGGGTTTGTTATTAGTGCAGAGTTCCATTGTTCAGAGTCGAGTTGGTCGTAGAGCAGTCATGGTTCGCCCTTCTTCCTTGAGAAGAAGGGTTAGCTGGAGTAGCAACCATCCTGGGTATCGAACCAAATCCGAACTCCTTGGCCGTTGTCCTGGAGGGATCAATAAAAACAAATCTGAACTTTTGGTATTAACCTAAAAGCTATAGACAAGAGAGTTTTCCATTCTTTACTCTCTCTGTGGAAGCCTGGTTGTGTTCCCAGTACCAAAGGGGGATCGAGTTATGTGTAAGACCCTTCCTTACTGCCGAAGGCGAAGAATGATAATTCGATGCCCACCCCTCAGCAAATATATGAGCCCTCAGGGAAAATTCCGGTAGGCTCAGGAAAGTCACATGAAAAAGGAAGAGAAGCCATAATAAGAAATAATGCACTTAAAGGACGCCCCTAACAACTGGACCTCGCTATCAGAAGTTGAAGCTTGTAAGGGCTGTTCTGAGGTAGAAGAGTGCTGCGTGCCCGAGCTCGGGTGCTGACTGCTGTAGTCTCATGTGACCTGCAAGATTAAAGCACTGAAGGTGCAGGTAAAGCAGAAAATTTCAGAAAAATCTGATATTTTTTATATTTTATTATAAAGAAACTCAGAAACATGAATGCCGAGCGAGATTAGAGGCCCAGGACACCAGGGTAGCTCTTGTGGTACACGACTTATTATACGTTGTTGCTGCGTTATGGAAACAGTCTGAGTTCATCAAAAGCTCATACATATGTGGGTGATATGTGTGTGTGTGTGTGTGTGTGTGTGTGTGTGTGTGTGTGTGTGAATATGTACTGTCAGGTGTGTTTGGGAACCCAGTGGACGATCTGCAGTGGAGGTGACACTAGTAATTGCTCTTTAACTGAAGTAGTTAGGTCTTTCCTAGTGCCTTACACACTTGAATTGCCACCACCTACTTATTTGTGTGTGGGAGTGCGTGCCACGGAGTCCAGAATCACCACACACTCATCGGCTAGGCTCTGACTGCTGAACACCATTGTGAGCTCCGCCAATAAAGAGCTAAATTGACTAACCATATTGTTTACCTAAAACCTACACTGCTGACCCTCGGAGTTAAGAGCCCAGTTTCAACTTGAATCTGTCAGCCTCCCTAAAACCACTGCCTACCTGCACCACTGCTTGCCCTTTTGAATGGATTCTGCAGGTGGAACAGGAGTTCCTTCTACGCCATGTAACCTCTCCAGTCCCTCGCAACGGAGGTTGCCAAACTCAACCGCCATTCGATGGCTCACAGCCCTTGATCCTTCACTGCATCCCAGGTTCTGCCATCGCAGTTCTGCATCGTGCCAACCGTGACCGCAAACGAGACAATATGCCTCAGCACGTCAAAACTACAGCCGCTGCTCTCCGACTCCAGGTAGCTACTATTTCTATCATTCTAGATTCAGCACCCGGGCGCGTCGGTGCGAGCCCCCTTGTTCCTGGCCGGGAAACGGCCAGGATGGCGCCTGCTCTAGGTCCGTGACAACAACTCCCACCCACATTTTCTGGTAGACACAGGAGCAGAAGTCAACCTTATTCCCGCATCCCACAAAGACAGGCACTCGCCCACTTCTTTCACCAATCAACATATATGGTGAGCATTCCATGATACTCCTTTTCAGTAGCGCCCGCCACTCGAAGCTGACGTGGGTTTTCCTTGTCACTGACGTAAAGCAACCAATCCTCAGAGCAGACTTCCTTGCATGGATTCACAGTGGACCTTAAGCGGGGGTCTCTTGTACAACAGTCAAGGGCCCACACCCTAGCCTCATTGGCCCTTTTATGCGTCCCTTGCATCTAAACAGTGCTACCAAACCAATGCACCTATAGAGCCGTGCTTCGCAACTTTCCAGCACTGACGAAGCCCATCAATGTGGCAACAATACCATCACACACTGTCGCATACCACATCTTCATGACTGGACCACCGGTCTACTCCCATTGCAGGCCCCCTTGCACCAGACCGTTTCCGCATTGCCAAGGCAGAGTTTGAGCACATGAGGGAACTCGGAATCATACGTCCTTTCAACAGCCAGAGGGAATCCCCCTACACCTCATACGGAAGAAAGATGGTGATTGGCACCCTTGTGGTGATAATCGCCATATCTGCACAGCTACTGTGTCTGATCGCTACCTTCTCCCGCACCTCGTGAGGAGCACAAAAACACTTCTATGCCCTCTTCGAATGCCTGCAGAAAGCTGTAGTTGTCATCAACTCTGGTAAGTCTCTTACTTTCTTAGGTCACACAATTACCAGGGATGCATCACCCCAGCTCAGGAAAAAGTCACCAGCATCAGGTAGTTCCCTAGACCAACAACCAAAAGACAGCTTCAAAAGTACCTTGGTATAATAAATTTCTTCAGTAGGTTCATTTCCAGGTGTGCATCTCTACTGGCTCCCCTATACAGCCTCCTGGCTGGTTGGGAGCCCCTGGCTTTCTTTTTGCAGACTCTCAGCCCTCACCAAAATCGATACAGTGCCTCCGGCAAGGAACTTCTTGCGGTTAGACTGCCATCAAGCACTTGCAGACCTTCATCAGCACTTGGATCTCTCGGTATGGCACTCCTGCGATGGTCACGACCGATCGTGGTTCTCAGTTCGAGTCCGAGCTCTGGAGGTAACTAGTGATTCTTCTTGGCTCGAAGCACATCCGGACCTCGGCATACCATCCCAGTGCCAATGGCATGGTAGAGCACCTACACCGCCAATGGAAGGAGGCCCTCACAGCTCCAATCGTCACTGGGTGAACTAGTTGCCTTTAGTGCTCCTGCACATACAGACCACTTTCAAGCAGGATCTTCAGTGCAGCACAGTTGAGATGGTTTACGGAATCCGTGAGCTTTCAGAAAACAGCTTCATGACCTCATAGCCCGCATCCACTCCCATCCCACACAACCTTCACAGCAGCAAGACATTTACTTACCACACAACCTTTAAAATTGCTCACACATCACTCCTGCCATCAAGCGGGGTGGTAAGACCATCACCATCTGGTGTCCACAAGGGGAGGACAACATCAGCATTGACTGCGTGAAACCTGCGTACTTCCAGGAACGATGTAGAGTTTCGAAAGTTCGTTTTGCAACCGCTACACTGGAAGGGGAGTGCTGTGGTAACCACCTCGCAACGAGCTCTGGCACACAGTACAGCAGGCTCATGTCGTTTGGCGATCTGGCCCCTGCCAATCCCTGGATAGCTCCCCGGACATGACCGGAGAGTATACATTGTGACCATTTAAGCTGTGGAGTGCAGAATCACCATCACTCTGGGTCCTGCCTCTGGAACCTCCTCTTTGAGGTGCAGGTCTAGAGCTGTCAGGTGATACAGCCGTTGGGTGGTTGTATAATTTTAGAGGGAGAAAGAAAAGGTTCCAAACAATGATTGTAGGTGGAAGGACATCCCCTCTGGTCTCTCCCAATGGGTTCATATCTACCCATGTGTGTGTTTCCTGTGCATGGTATTCCAGTACGCTGTGGAGATGGGAGTCCTGGAGGGTGAGCAATGCTGTGCATGAGTATGCCCTGCAGCTAGCAATACATCTCTTTGGTCCCTTATTCTAGCAAGACAGGTGGTCTGATCTCGGCCCGGTCAGATCCATCGGCTGGTCTCCAACAGGAGGCTAGGGTCAAGCAGTCACTGTTACTGTTGCCACTACCACTGGTCCCGTGAGGGGCGGTACAATTGCTATTGGCTGTGTATATCCTCTCACCACCCCTGTGGCTGTTAGACATTAGTTCTAACAGACAGCTTCCCCTTGTTGGACTCGGTGGTGGGTGGGGGGCATGAGAGGATGAAATAACTGCTTATATTTAAGGCAAACATTTCAAATCCCCCACAGCAAAGAGATACAAATGATGATGAACCGTGCAAGGCCCAGACTACAGTAGTCAC
This sequence comes from Penaeus monodon, assembly GCF_015228065.2. Taxonomy (NCBI): domain Eukaryota; kingdom Metazoa; phylum Arthropoda; class Malacostraca; order Decapoda; family Penaeidae; genus Penaeus; species Penaeus monodon. The sequence goes on from NC_051390.1 coordinate 32,139,556, forward strand.
TCATACGTGGCTTCTAGTGGCAAGCGAAAATGCAAAGCACAGCTTGACTCTCCGAGACCTGCTACTAAGATGGACACGACATCAGCTAAAAACATGTTTGTCCACGAGATTGTCCAGCAGATGAACTCTCGTGCTGGCCTCTCCAGGCCAGCATGCACATCAGGGAGAGCTCTGAGTAACCCTCAGACATCCTCCCTGATCGAGATGGGAGCACGAGCTGAACCAACTGAAACAGCTGCTGCTCTCATGACCGCCGCCCACAATTTAAGCTGAAAGGGTGGCCCAAAATGACCCAGGCCAGAGACAGACTCTGAGGGCGAGTCTGGACCCCCTAGGCCTTTACCATAATTTAAGGTTCCCTCTAAACCTGAAGGCTTTGACAATGCCTACCCACTGGTAAGAGTATTGGAGATGCAGTGAAAAATCTGGTTGTCAATCCTGGTTGCCAGAGACCAGGGCATGATTATCATGCCCAAAGACCAAGCTACCTTGAATTTCCTGCAGGAAACCAAGGAGCTTAATGATAAGAGAAAAATGTGCTTCTCGCCACTCAATCCTGACGATAGGAGAGTCAATGTGGTGCTACATGGCTTTTCACTATAATATAATGTGGATGTGATCATATCAACCCCACAGGTCGTGGACACTTCCCGAATGTCAAAAGGGATGAGCCCAACCAGGCAAGTCCTGGTGACCTTGAAAGGAGCCCCAATCACTACCCTTGATCTGGGTAACTGGGGCTCCTAAAACCTAAGAACATATGTACCTGAGCCACTTCGGTGCTACAAGTGCCAAAGATACAGTTACCACCAGGCTAGCTGCAAGGCCATGCCTAAATGTGGTGCCTCAAGGCCCACAAGAAAGGCCAATGGGACACAAAAGTCAAATGTCCCAACTATGCCATGGGGCATCACACCTGGAGACTGGCTTCCTCTTTCCAGGAAAGAGGCAGCCCTCAGGTGACAAGAGGTTGCTAAAAAGCAATCGAACTTTGTTTCTGCTCCCCAGGCATCCATGTCTGGGGATAGAAAAGACTTCCCGACCTCCTAAGAGGAAGGAAGCCCCTCCACAGCTAACACATGATATCTCCAATAAAAAGGAGTTTCCCACCATAACTAAAATGTAGAAGAACTACAGGAATAAAGGTTCAAAGAACACTGCAAAAGCTTCCCCAAGAGACGATAATCTCCTCTTTGATGAGGAAGATATGACTGTTGACTGCTATGGTCACGGCAGTAGCAACACCTTTGGGGAGATCCAGTGAGGAAGAGAAAAGGCAGTCGCAGTCACCATGACGGCAATGACCCAGACTGTCGCAGTCCTGAAAGGAGGAAGCTGAACAGAGCCAAAGCAGCCCCACCCTCATCCCAGGACGAGACTCCCCTCCCCACCCCAACCCTCATAGGCAGAGCCAGAACATGCTAAATCTATGCAGCCAATGCCAGAAATAGCTGACCTTACTCGGGTAAAGTCAGCAAAGAGAAAAGATACACAGATAAAGCCCGAAGTGAGAAAAGCCAAACTCACAAAAGTCAGAGCTACCTAAGGCTCTCCACCTACCAGTGGACCCACAGTTAGCCTGACAACAGATGAATATCCCTCAACCAATGAGGACGTCACAATGTCAGACTCTGACTCCGAAGCCGAATATAAAGACGTCTCTGATGTAACTTTCGCCAAGTAATATCATGACACACAATCTAAGCATACTACAATGGAACATCTATGGCTATAATACAAAGAATGCCATCCTCCACACAATAGTGCAATCAAGGAACATTGAATAGAGGAGACTGTTCACTTCTCAGGCTATCATGTCTTCATGTTGCCAAGCATAGCTGGCAAAAGAGGCTTGATCACCCTGGTCAGAGCAGCAATCCCTTGCTCCACAATAGCCGATGCACCACACTGTGGAGAGGATGTTGAATCTCTTGCTGTTGAGATTCACCTGGCTGGAGGCCCTCTCAAGCTGTACAATGTGTACAGCAGGCCAGGCTGTAGGAGCTTAGACATCAGTCAGGTCTATGCTACTGCAGCACAAGACCAAGTGATCATACTTCAATGCACACCATCCCATCCTTGCTCCCTGCAGGGCACCGGATGTGGCAGGCCATCACCTAGCCAACATGCTTGAGACTTTGCCCGAGATCGCTCTTCTCAACAGCCAAGAGCCAACGCATGTCAAAGGAGGGGTCCTAGACCTGACCCTGGCCACTGCAGCTCTGGTGGAGAGAATTAGATGGTGTGTCGATGAGACTGACACGTGACCATTATGGCACTGTTTCTACCCTCATGGATACTGGCCCAGCCCAGCCACAAGCAAATCCAAGATGGAAAACAGACAAAGCCAACTGGCAAGCCTTTCAGAATTCCTTGGCTCGCTGTCTTAGAAACAATGAACCCCCCACAGAGTGAAAATTTGGAAGTGCTTGAAGCCAGACTTAGTGCCATAAATCAAGCAGCCTCTCAGATTACTGAAAACTCGGCCATGGTACAGGAGTTATAAGGATGCCTGGTAATTTAATGACGAGATTATGGAAGTCAACCAGTGAGTGAACATGTGTAGAAAACATTTCCAAAGGCAAAGAACCCCTAACAACCTAGCCCTCCTAAGGGAAGTTGACAGGGATGCCAAGGAAGAATCAGGCAGGAAAAGTGGTTGGAATGGTGTGAGTGCTTTGACCACTGAACCACCCTTACAGAGCTGTGGCAACAGGTCAGGCGAGCTACTAGCAACTCAGCCCCGAGATGCACACACCACGACCCTCAATCAGAAGCAAACAGACTGGTGCAGGAGTTCTCTGCAAGAACAAGCAGCAATAGTCTGTCAGGCGAACTGAAGGCAAACCAACAATGCCTACAACCAGGAAGACAGCCAAACCCAATAACTTAGATGTTATCCTTTCTCTGAGGGAACTAAGAAAAACCTATAGAAACAGTTCTTGCACAGCCCCAGGCTCCCATCATTTCCCACCTAAGTCTGGCAGGTGAGCTTGCATTCCTGCAACTCCTCAACAAGTACTGGGAAAATTCCACTCTACCCCAGAACTGGAAGAGGGCTTTCATAGTTCCCCTCCCAAAACAAAAGGAGCCATGGAAGTACTGCCCATCTCTTTCCTTAGCTGTCTGGGCTAGACCCTCCTAACGGAAACCGCCTTGCCGCGGTGGGGGGGCTTGAGGTCCCAATGATCTGGTGAGCCGGACCAGAGGGCAACCCATACTGGAGGGGTCACCAGTGAGGGATGAGACGAAATGGCTTCCTGGTGCACCAAGGCCTATGAGAGGGGATAGTGCACCTACCCCTGGTTCCTTCCATCTTGGACTAGGAAGAACTCTCCCACATGTGTTTGCTGTGTGTGGCATCCCGTATTACCAAGAGGTTGAGCGATGCTGCAAGCTGCGCCCTGCAGCTAGCGACACACCTCTTTGGTCCTTTATTCTGGTTAGACGGGTGTCTTGATCAAGGCCCGGTCAAGTCAATTGGCTGGTCAAATATGGCTAGGGTCAAGCAGACACTATTCAGTCGGTAGCGCATAGGTCCCGCGACTGCCATCAGTACTGTAATAGTGGCTGCGTATATTTCCTCATTTCCTCCCCTGGTGTTGGGAGTTTTTGAGCCCAACTATAGCTTCCCCTTGTTGGACTCCATAGGGGGTGGGGGGGGGGGGTGGAAATGAAGAAGTCTATTGTATGAGTACTACACATTTACAAAGATCTAGCTCTCTCCTGACAACCTACACAATCCCCCGACCATTCCCCCTGGAACATTACATGTCACTTTGGAACCTTTTCCAGTTTCCAAAGGGCAAGAATGGGAATGGTATTGGTTCCCAGGCTCCCAAACCAGGTATGAAGGGGAAAAGTCCTCCTCAATCCACTAAGGAAATTTTACCTGGCAAATATGAGAGTATTTCATATAGTAAGTACCTTGTAGTAAAGACCATTGATGGTGTATCAATCATAGATCTTGATATTTTTGAAGTACATCAGAAAATAGTTGAGGTATGTCAACATGATCCTCGCATAAACCCCACAGCGAGATGGTAGCCTAATAGTTGAGGTTTCGTCACCAGACTACAGTGACCGTTTGCGTGTTATATGCAACATCCCTGGGGCTCAAGTTTCATGTTCTCTTCACAAAAACCCTTAATCAGTGTTAAGGGAATTGTCTTTTACCGAGCCCTGATGAGGTATTCTGAGGATAACTGTTAGAGAACTAGAGAAGTTTAATGTAGTGGTAGTAAACTTTTTAAGAAGAAGTTGGTGATTTGGAACAGTCAACACCAGCTCTCCTTTAAACTTTTAACACATTAGTCCTTCCAGAATCAGTTAAGTTGGCATGGTACCACCTCAAGGTAAAGCCAGATGTGCCCAACCCTATGTGGTGCTTCCACTGCCCGGGTTATGGGCATGGAGCCAACTCTTCCGTTTTAAAGAAAATGGACAACCAAGAGTATGTGTAAAGTGTGGTACAACAGGTCATCAAGGAGATGACAACTGTCCAGGTTCAATATACTGTTACCACTGCAAAGAAGCCCATGAAGCTTCTTCAAAGCCTTGTAAAAGGTACAAATTTGAAAAAGAAATTGGTAAATAAAAGAGCAAGGAGAAGTAGTTTTCCAGAGGCAAAGTGACATGTCCCCCGTGCTGTTTGCACAGCCAGGTAAATCCTTGCTTCAGTTCTAGCCCATCCTCCTAACCACCAACCTTGCCCTCCGGTTGCTTCTTACACCACACACTCTGCCACTTCCTTTAAACCCCAGTCCCCAATTGCTAAACTGCCTCTGGTGAATTCTGCCAGGAGTAGGAGTGAAGGGTCTATTGAGGAGACTCCTCCACCCAAAGTAAAAGGGCTTTGGAGCCATCATTTAAGGCTCCAGAGGCCCAACGGTGACAGCTCCAGCTGCCACCACATCCACAGGGCCTTCGCTGCTAGGCAGAATACCCTGAAGCAATGGCTCAGGATGTCCCTGCCCAGGGCAAAGAAATCCTGAGCCTGTCCAAAAGACTCATTTCAAATTGGGGGTTTGGAGCCGTCAGGCAGGGCTCCAGAGACTTCAACAGCTCCAGCTCCAGCTGCCACCACATCCACAGGGGCCTCCACTGCTAGGCAGAATGCCCCTAAAGCAAAGGCTCAGTTCCGTCCTTTGCCCAAGCAAAGAAATCTGAGCCTGTTCAAAAGACTCATTTCAAAGTAGGGTCTTTGGAGCTGTCAGGCTGGGCTCCAGAGGCCTCAACAGTGACAGCTCCAGCTGCCACCACATCCACAGGGGCCTCCCCTGCTAGCAGAATGCTCCCAAAGCAAAGCTCAGGTCCGTCCTTTGCCCAAGCAAAGAAAACCTGAGCCTGTCAAAAGGAAGCCTGTGGAAACTAGTTCCACAGGTAAACAAACCCTCAAAAGATTCTCCTAAGATCCTGGAAAGGGACAGCTTAAAGGTGTGGGGCAAACCTTGACCACAGGTGCTGCCAAACACCTTATAAAGAAGTAGTTTAGAGAACTGGATACCTTAATCCAATGGAACTGTCAGGGAATTCATGCAAAATGGGAAGAACTGCAACATCTGATAGCTTCATGTAACTCAGTTTTGTGTATGCTTACAAGAGATTATGACCTGGGAAATTCATCCAATTTCCCTGAGAGGATTCCAAATTCAAGCCCATTATGGGACTTTTGATAATGGACCTCATGGAGGAATAGCAGTACTGGTACATCAGGATATTCCCTTCCAGGCCATTAACCTGCAGACAACACTGAAGGTGAACGCTGTGAGAATAGGCTTGACACGAGCTTATACTGTTGCATCCATCTACCTTCCTCCACATAATCTCAACTTAGATGATTTGGAAGATGTACTTGGGCAGCTGCCATATCCATTTCTACTCTTGGGAGATTTCAATGGTTGGCATCACCTCTGGGGAGACACTTTGTGCAACCCTCGAGGAAAGGCCTTGGAGTCCTTGTTTTTAAGAGTAGATGCAGTTTTACTGAATAGTGACATTCCCACACATTTCCAAATTCAAACATGGACAGACTTACATGGAAGCAACCCCTTTCCAATACTTTTGCAGGAGGTCAATGGTATTCTAGCCAATGGAGTGCAGAGATGGTGACTTGAACATGCGGACTGGAATCTTTTTAGATCAACTACAGTATTTCAAGGATCTGTGAATGATTTCCAGTGTGTTCAAGATGCTGTTAATCACTTCACATCATGAATTCACCTTGCAGCAGAAGCATCCATTCCAAAAAGTGGCGGACATTACCGTCGACCTCCAGTACCATGGTGGTCTGATGAATGCCAACAAGCTGTCAGAGCAAGAAAAGCAGCATTAAGGCAGTTGAAACGACGCCCCAGCGACCTTGATCCATTACAATAAGACCTGAGCCAAGGCCAGGCGAGTGCTAAAGGAGGCTAGACGGACATCGTGGACAGTATGTCTCCTCGATTAACTCTGGGGCCCCCTTAGCATGGGTATGGGAGAAGGTGCTTCAGATCGCTGGAAAGACCACATCACTGTCACCACCTGCTTTGAAGATAGATGGCATAATCATCACAGACAAAAAAGAGGTACAGAAGTCATTCTTCACACAATCAGACGATTGCTATTGCGCAAGGCAGATCATACAGAAGTATTGGTAATAAAGAGCAAGGAGAAAGTTAGTTTTCCAGAGGCAAAGCGACATGTCCGCGTGCTGTTTGCACAGCCAGGTAAATCCTTTGCTATACCTATGCAGACAGGTGTTGCATGCCTTTAGCAAGCCGAACGCCACGCTGGTACATTACATACAGAATTGTGAGCACACACAATTTCTGAGACAAGGACTGCCCACAATAGCCGCCGGGCTGGTAATGAGATTATGCCGCATGCTTACACCATGGCGGCAGGAGCGTCTGCTGGCAATGCCGCCACCACGGTAAGCATAGAGTGTCAGAGAACAAAATGAGACAGCCATAAATAGCTGCCACAGGCCGGTCCCTATAAATGAAGGCCCGGGCGAAGCCAGAACTTCGCAAATCTCAAACGAACGAACGATGAACGAATCACCACACACTCATCGGCTAGGCTTTGACCGCTGAACACCATTGTGAGCCAATAAAGAGCTAAATTTACTAACCCTAGTGTTTACCTAAAACCTACATGGCTCTCGATTGGCTTCTCGATAGAGAAGCAGGTCGCACTCAGCCAGTCGTCTCCCTCTCATGGAGCAGCAGGACATGGAGGCTTCTGACTTCAAATCCTCCCAAGATAGGTCCCTGGAAAGCAAGGGAGAGGTGGCGCACCCCCCCCCCCCTAATATATATATATATATATAGACAGATAGATAGATAGATATAGATATATTATATATATATTATATATATTATATATATTATATATATTATATATATTATATATATTATATACATATATATATATATATATATATATATATATATATATTATATATACATATATATATATATATATATATATATATATATATATATATATATATATATATATATATACTGGCAGGAAAGGTACTTCAATACCCCATGAAATGTAATCTTCGCATCAACCATTATACAGTGGAACTGTCGGAGCCTTAGAGCTTGATTAAATGCCCTTAAATTATTAGCCTCGTCCTATGCTCCCGATATTATAGTCCTCCAAGAAATGTCTTTAACACACCTCGTCTCTGTCGAAGTCGTTTTGCTGTGAAACTACCATTTGTGTCGGAAGGACCGTGAGGGTAGGGGTGGAGGCGGAGTCGCCTTGTACATCCACCAGTCTCCCTTTTCCTGGAGTGAGTACCAGGGTTGGCAATTCTGCTTTTTCCAGCACCTTATGACGTAGCTATGAAGTAGTAATGACGGAGTCGGTTGAGTATGACGTCGGCCTTGCCTATCGGTAGATGAGATACCAGAAATTAAATGATATTTTTTTATATGATATCATATACAGATATACAACTTTCTTGACTTTAATATCACACACACACACACACACACACACACACACACACACACATACACACACACACACACATATATATATATATATATATATATATATATATATATATATATATATATATATATATATATAATTGTTTTGTGACCCACACAGTAATGACAATAAAAATAAAAAACAGAAAGCGAAACTTACATTAGCTTCTGTAGTGAAAAAGTATTTTCTCACAGTTGTTAATTATATGGAACGCTTGTTGAGAGAAAATATAGTAAAGATTTTGAGTTTACTTCAGAAGTATTTGGTATATACGAAATGTACTTGAATACAGCAGTTCTTGGCATTAATTAATACTGACGTCACAACAGTCCTGGTGACTAATGATTCTACTTTGGAGTTTGTCAAATGTAAAGGAAAAATTAATGACACATATCTGACTATATGTTCAGTTTACTTTCCGCCTGTTAATGTGGTAATTGATGATGAGCTCTTTGCTCTTCAGAATTGTCTGCCACAAAATAAATCAATTTTAGGTGATTTTAATGCTCATCATACATTACAGTGTCCCCTACGGGTGGATGGTAGAGGTGAGCAAGTAGTTAAGCTGATTAATGATTCTGATTTAGTCCTAACCGATGGTACACCGGTACTTTGAGCTTTACCGACACATCTCTGGTCTCTTCAACAATAGCAGCCAAGTGCCTGTGGGAAGCGATCACCTTCCTATTTCTATTGAATATTCATGCGACACAACAAGAACGCCTTCAGCACCTAAACTTAACGTAGACAGAGCAGACTGAGTCGCCTTCACAAGGAACGACAAGCTCGAAGTTGTTGGAGAAACCATTGATGATAAAGTAAACAATATTCAGAATTCGATCTTAGATGCAGCAACGATACCTATTCCTAAGACAGATACTGTTAAGCATAAATCACCTTGGCGGATTGCTGCAGGGCGCTGTATGAACGCAATACAGCCTACAGGGTTTTCAAAGATAACATCGATAACGAGAACTTTTGCAATTACAAACAAGCAAGAGCTAAGGCTCGTAGCTCGTAGTCCTGGCAATAAACAGTAATACACCAATATCACAGGTTTGGATCACTGTTAATAAAATAAACAAGAAAAAAAATTGCAAAATTAAAAACATCACGAGCGTACAAATTTCGATTCACCTATATATATACGCGTGAATATAATATATATATATATATATATATATATATATATATATATATATATATATATATATATATACATATATATGTGTGTGTGTGTGTGTGTGTGTGTGTGTGTGTGTGTGTGTGTGTGTGTGTGTGTGTGTGTGTGTGTGTGTGTGTGTGTGTGTGTGTGTGTGTACATTTGTATACACATATACATGTTTGTGTAGAGCGAGAGACAGAGAGATAATTAAATGTACATATGTTCATACATTTGTGTTGTGCCTATATGCATATTCATATACCCGTATACATATGCATATATATGCATAAAGGTGATTCCAGGGCTTATGTCGTTTGCATTAATTGCTTGTCTTCTCGATTTCATTATTTAGAATACTCTTACATAATACGTAATTGTATTGTGATAATTCCTAAACTTACTCCAGTTGTGAATTTAGTGTAATAAAACGCTATATCAGTACGTAAAGAAAATGAGAGAGCAATAAGTACAGATTATTTCTTTCTCTATTTCGTTAAGTAAAAGGAAATGCAAATTAAGGTCCTCCATCTGGAAAACCCATGTCAATAAAACTAGATCTTAATCCCAATCGTAGCGGCGGCTACGTCGACCCGTAGAGGATCTCTTCCCGTGATAGCGTAAGAAGCTGGACCCTCGTTGACTTCCCTTCTCGACGTCGAGGCGAAGGAGGAGCCAGGGCATTTTGGAGTAGGAGGAGGAGCTTCATGGAGGGTTCTCTTAGGGTCCTCCTTTCTTATCAAGTGGCGGGATTGGCAGTGCTCCCACTCCTGGTCAGCGCCATTAAGAGAAATTTTGAATATTATGGCTGCACTTTTTATACTTTCTGTTAATCTTTAGTTAAGGAAACATTTTCAAGAATTCAGTAATAATGCCCAGGGATAATGTATTCTTTTTTTTTTTTTTTTTTTTTTTTTTTTTTATAAAGGTCTTGATTCCATTTGTTACTTTGTCGTATCTCCTTCTTTACAGAAGGGAGACAGAGGGTAAAAGACTAATGAATGATAAGTCTAAAAACAAACAAAAAGATAACCTCACGAATTAGAAAACAGTAATCAACTAATAATTTCCTAGAAAATGAAAACTTACGCTCGCTTTTTAAAAGTCAGTGTTGTTGCAGAGAACTGCTTCCTGTCCTTTGCAGGATCCCCGACTCCGAACATACACATATGTCACAGCCTGACCTGCCCTGGACAGGACGGCTTCTACGCGCACCCGACCTTCTGCACAGATTACGTCCACTGCGTTGCCGGCGTCCCATATGTCAAGGTGAGAAACGGGAGCGAATGAGTAAGAGGTAGAGAAGTGCAAGAATAGGAAGAGAGGATGACAGAGATACTGGCAAGAAATGTAGAAAGAAAAGAGGAAGAGGTGAATATTAGGGGAAAAGAAAAAGTGGAAAAGGCAGCAATGGTGAAGATAAAAGATGGTTAGAGAAAAGGGCAAACCGAGAACGAATCCATTTTAAGGCATAGTGAAAAGGGGCTGATAGGAAGGGAACTATGGTAAAGAGCAGTGAATGCAGGGAGGGAAGACATAAGATAAAAACAGAAAAGTAAGATATCCACCAAAGCCGGAGAGAAAGAGAACTATCCACTCATTTATCTTCCCTTCATTGTTAGATGTGCAGCATAGATTATCCTTGTTCTATTTTTCAGCACCAGAACGAACCGCAAACCTGTAGTGTGACTCAGAGCACAGTTACCAGCTTATAGACATTCTAGGTCATCTGTCGTTAGTTTTGCTACGGTCTAAACTCACGCTATTTATTTCCAGTGCCTTTTCTTTGCAATTTCCAGTCAAGGTTGTTCACCCAAATTTTCCTTAACCATGAATTGATTGCACATCATTTTCTGTACCACCTAATTACTATGGCAAAGAACCCCTTTACCCCTTACATACCATATAAAGGAAAAGGAGCCAGAAGGACTCAGGCCACGAGTCACATTACGTAATTGTAATTTTTCCTTTTTTCCATGCAGAGATGCCCCTCCAACCTGAACTTCAATGCGGTGAAAGGGGCGTGTGACCACCCGAGGGACGCCCACTGCGCGCCCTTCAAGAAGTCATGCGAGCTGACGATCCCCTTCGTCCCAGGAGGCGTGACAGACGACCTCGTGACGTGTGACTGCGAAGGCCCCTGCATCAAGCCGCACCCGTATAACTGCGATGCCTTTTACCACTGCGACGCTGTCAGTACCTGCAATCTCTTTGTTCTCTTTTTCTTACTCTGTCCGTGCTGTCACTTAGTGACAATGAATTCATTTACTCAGAATCTAGATCTAGTACGTTTCTTCCTCTCTAGCCGTCTGCCTGCTTCACTCTCCTGAATTCTTTCTCCCTCTTTCCTATCAACAGGGAATATGACTGAAAAGAAACTAAAGTGTCTAACGAGGAAGATTAATAATTAACACTTCAGATAATTAGGAAATAAACACTCTTAATCCAGGTTTAGATAAGGACAGAAATTTATCATTCTAAAAAAAATAAAACCGATAATCATCTTGTTTTGAACGATAGCGAATTCTAACATATCATGTTTTGTTCCGTTCATGTTTTACTCGCACGTCACCACACCTTATCGCGCCAAACAGTATCCACTGTAGGGCATCATTTTCTTCCTTAAGATCTTGATCGGAGCAGTGAGGACCCTTTTGGTATTCCTGGAAAATGTGGTTCATTGTTTGGATTTCTCCACACAGGCAGACGGGACTAGTGTTGGGTTCCGATTTATGGAGGTTTTCTTTATTTTTTTCCTACCTTTGCCTTTGCTCTATTGAAAGTTACCCAGTCTCACTGCTTAGATCCTAGAGGCACAGACAGGTTCTCGTCTAGGCTTGGAAGGGATTCACTGTGTTGCCTGCCTCCACACTCCTGCCGGCACTCCAGTTAGCACTCCACACTCATGTTGCATTTTGATAACAGTCTACTTCCTTGAAATTCAAGATATAGCTATAATCCAGTCAGTGCATCTTCTCTAACTCTGTGATGGCCACGGAGAGAGAGAGAGAAAAAAAAATATATATATATATATAATCTACATATATGCATACATAATAATATATATATATATATATATATATATATATATATATATATATATATATATATGTGTGTGTGTGTGTGTGTGTGTGTGTGTGTGTGTGTGTGTGTGTGTGTGTGTGTGTGTGTCTGTGTGTGTGTGTACATACACACATACTTGTTTATATATATATATATATATATATATATATATATATATATATATATATAATATATATATATGTATATATATATATATATATATATATATATATATATATATATATATATATATGTATGTATGTATGTATATATCAGCGATCGAATAATCAGAAAGGAGGCACAGATTTTTTTTTTTTTTTTTATAGCAATCCACCGTTTAGCGATCTTCTGCGACCGTTGACTAACCGGGGTTTCCATTCACGGACTGGAATGGAGCACCTTACCGAGTGTCCAGGTGACTTGATGTTCAATGCGATGGTTGAAATGTCTGAAATGTGCTCTGCTTACTGGCAGTGTGAGTTTCATTTTACTCTCTGTAAATAATCTAGAAGTAGTTTGCTTTTTCGCTCATTACCCGTTTTCCTTCAGTTTACAGCTTAATGCCTTGCCGTCGCAGACGAGGTGTCAATAATGATTCTCCTTTTCGTCTAGCTTTATTTTATCTGTGTTATCAGCACTATGTTTTTTTTTTTTTTTTTTTTTTGGGCTTTGTTTTTAATTACTCACCAATGTATATCGCTTTGACATTGTGACATTTAGCATTATGTTATACTTAATAGTTCTCTAAATATTGTCTGACTACAGCTGGAATTACTGTTAATGAGAAAAATATGAAAGTGCTTATTCTAAAAACCTGTAGCATCATGCTATGATATTTTACTGGCCCGCACTATATTACCGTTGATATCTGCCAGCCTGTTCTTGCAGAATTATCAACTTTAGACTTACAGGCACTTTCTGATTAATTTATTAAAAGGCTTTTGCACTATATAATCAGTTGCTGTATCGACAGTTTCCTTCATGCCTGAAATACGATCATATTGTATATTTGGACCAGAGCAAAGAGGTATATCGAAATGGCAAAACTGAGCCCTTGTAATAACACAGATGACTGTACCTACTGTGCCCACCACCTGTTACTGATGAGTCCCTTTGGTACAAAAAATGAAAGAAGAAGAACAACGTGGAAAAATCATTGCAAATTTGTGTATTAAAAGTTATGTACTGTCGGTGTTTCAGATGAGGGTGTCTAAGCACTGCAACACCTCTGCAGTAGCGACCTTCTCTTCAACCGTGACACCTCACAGTGCGATCTGGCCATCAATGTAGACTGCAGCGAAGGGGCCTGGGAGGAAGGTGCTTTCCTGGAGTGGAGATGGTAAAAACGGAGGGGGAAACGGTGGAAATAGAGGTGAAGGCGGTGGAAACGGAGGTGGAGACGGTGGAAACGGAGGTGGAGACGGTGGAAACGGTGGTAGAGACGATGGAAACGGAGGTGGAGACGGTGGACACGGATGTGGAGATGGTGGAAATGGAGGTAAAGACGGTGTGTCTAAGATGGTGGATACGAAGGTGAAGACGGTGGAGACGATTGAGATGGTAGAAACATAGATACAGACTGTAGAAACGGAGGTGGAGGTGGAGACGGCGGAAACGGAGGTGGAGGTGGAGACGGCGGTAATGGAGGAAATGGTGGAAGCATCGACGGCTGCGTCATTGATTGCTCCCTCGAAAAGTATCTGCCACATCCAAGTGACTGCCGCAAGTTCATCCAGTGTGCCCCGTATGGTCCTGAAGAGATGCCTTGTGCTCCTGGAACGGTCTGGAACCAACAGAAACCCACCTGTGATCACGAATGGGCTTCTCCGTGTGTGACAGGCAGCTACTTGACTCCGGAAGGTTTTTCATGTGGAGGAGGTACTTGCGGAAATGGAGGTGAAAACGACGGAAACGGAAGCCCTGATGCAAAGAGCCTCTAAGCAAAGAGTCCGGAAGAAAAAAATCCGAAAGCAAAGAGTCCAGAAACAAAGAGTCCGGAAGCAAAGAGTCTGAAAGCAAAGAATCCGGAAGCAAGGAGTCTCTAAGTAAGGAGTACAAAAGCAAAGAGTCTAGATGTAATGATTCCCTTAAGCCTGGTAGCAAAGAGTTTGGAAGCGTAGATTCAGAAAGCAAAGCATCTGGAAACAAAGAATGTGCAAGTAAAGTCTGGAAGCAAAGGGTCCGGAAGCAATGAGTCCGGAAGCATAGAGTCCGGAAGCATAGAGTCTAGAAGCAAAAAATTCGGAAACAAAGAGTCCAGAAGCGAAGAGTCTCTAAACAAAGAATCTGGAAGCAAGGAGTCCAGAAGTAAAGAGTCCAAAGGCAAAGAGGCTGGGAGCAAAGAGTCTCTAAGCAAAAAGTCCGAAAGTAAAGAGTCTGGAAGCAAAGAGTCTAGAAGCAAAGAATCTGGTGGAGATGGTGGAAACGGAGATGAAGACATTGGAAAAGGAAGAGGAGAAGGAGGAGTTGGAGACGGCAGTAAGAGTGAAAATGGTGGAAGCATCGACGGCTGCGTCATTGACTGCTCCCTCGGAAAGTATCTGCCACATCCAAGTGACTGCCGCAAGTTCATCCAGTGTGCCCCGTATGGTCCTGAAGAGATGCCTTGTGCTCCTGGAACGGTCTGGAACCAACAGAAACTCACGAATGGGATGTGTGACAGGCAACTACCTGACTCCAGAAGGTCTGCCATATGGAGGAGGTAGTAACAGAAATGGAGGTGGAAACGGTGAACAATCGTCGAAACGGTGGAAATGACAGAAACAGTGGTGGAGACGTTGGGAACATCTGCTACTGCAAGCCAGCCAATGGGGATTGCTCATGGGAAGCATATGTTGCCAAGACATGTCCCAAAAGTTGTGGAACATGTAAAGAAGGTAATGGCAGAAATGGAGGGGGAGGTGGAGACGACGGAAACGAGGGTGGAGACCTGAGTGGAGTCGTTGGAAACGTAGATGGAGACGGCGGAAATGGAGATGGAGGCGTAAGTAAAGAGTCCAAAAGGAAAGAGTCTGGAAGCATAGAATCTGGAAGCAAAGAGTCCTGAAATAAAGAATCCGGAAGGAAAGAGCCCGGAAGCAAAGAGTTCGGAAGTAAAGAGTCTGGAAGCATAGAATCTGGAAACAAAGAGCAAAGCAAAGAGTCTGTAGGTAAAGATTCTCGAAGCATAGATTCGGGAAGCAAAGAATCTGGAAGCAAAGAACCTGCAAGCAAATAGTCTGGAAGCAATGGGTCCGGAAGCAATGATTCCAGTAGCATAGAGTCGGGAAGCAAAGACTCAGTAAGAGTCCAGAAGTAAAGAATTCGGAAGTAAAAAATATGGAAGCAGAGAGTCCGGAAGCAAAGAGTAAGCAATGACTGTGGAAACAGAAGTAAAGAGTCTGGAAGCATAGAATCTGGAAACAAGAAGTTCGGAAGGAAAGAGTTCGAAGGCAAAGACTATGGAAGCAAGGAGTTCGGAAGCACAGAGTCAAGAAACAAAGAATCAAGAAGCAAAGAGTACGGAAGCACAGAGTCAAGAAACAAAGAATCAAGAAGCAAAGAGTACGGAAGCACAGAGTCAAGAAACAAAGAATCAAGAAGCAAAGAGTCTGGAAACAAATAATCAAATAAACAAATAATCTGGAGCAAAGAGTAAGCAGAGAATGTGTAAGCAAAGATTATCTAAGCAAAGGATATGGAAGCAAAGAGTCCGGAAATAAAGAGTCTGGAAGCATAGAATCTGAAAACAAAGAGTCCAGAAGCAGAAAGTCCGGAAATAAAGAGTCGGAAGGCAAAGAGTCTGGAAGCAAAGAGTCTGGAAGCAAAGAGTCTGGAAGCAAAGTGTCAGGAAACAAAGAATCTCTTAGTAAAGAGTCCAAGAGCAAAGTCCGGAAGCAAAGAATCTAGTGGAGACGGTGGAAACGGAGGTGGAGACGGTGGAAATGGAGATGGAAATGGTGGAAAGGAAAACGGAAGTGGAGACGGCGAAAACTGAAATGGAGACAGTGGAAACGGAAGTGGAGACGGAGGTGAAGACGGTGGAAACGGAGGCGTTGATGGAGACGGCGGAAACGAAGGTGGTGATGAAGGTGAAAATTATTTTTTTTTTCATGTCCAGAAAAGGAAGGTCTTTTCCCTCACCCCCGGGATTGTAAGAAATGGATTCACTGTTCTCACAGTATACCATTTGTCAAGAAGTGTCCCCTCCATCTTCATTTCAATCCCGTCAAACGAGTGTGTGACTGGCCGTTTAATGCCCAGTGTATCGCTACTCCTGATGCTGACTGCCAGATTCCAGAGTCTGTGCTTCCCACACAGCCCCCTGATATGAAGCCTGACATTTGTGACTGTGAGTGCTGCCTCAGACCTCATCCCGAGGATTGCACAGCCTACTATTACTGTGAGGTTAGTTCTTGCTAATTACAAATAAAATGTCTTTATTGTCTGAATCTTTCTATATACAAGTCAGATCCTTTTGTTATTTCTAAGTCTATTTATTATTTCCTTTCTAAAATATTTCAACAGCCAAATGCAAGCGCCGTATTCCACACCTGCTCCGAAGGGCTTGTGTTCAACCCACAGTTGAGTCAATGTGTTCTTCAAGTAGATTACCCACAGTATCAACCTGAAACACCCAACATGCGATCCTACGTGCGAATGTTTGTATCCTGCTCACAGCTGCTCAGAATACTACAGATGTAATACCCCAGAATACTCATAGGAAAATAGGCATGTCTATGAAATATTCTCTTTCTTGTAAGTGCTGGTTTCACTTTTTTTTGGACCATTTTTTCCAAATAATTATATTTTTTCATGGATATCATACAAATTTATGTGATTTGTTTCATCAAAAGTCATTGAATGTATATAATTATAACTTTTTATAATCACTTGATATTGATGCTCAGAGCCATATTTCAAATTAGAAATGGTTATGTTCATAGGCAACTATTCAGTATTTCTGTTTATATATTTGAAAGGTGACATTAACTGTTTGGCAATAACAGAATGCTCCAGAATTTCATGTTGGTTACCTTTCCTTTTTTCCTGTGCAAATTTCAATGTTAAACCTTTTTAGGTCTTTGGCAGCCTGGTCCGCATTTTTTTTTTTTTTTTTTTTTTTTTTTTTTGCATGTGGACTGAAATGGATATTTATTCTAATTGGAATTGCACATTCTGAATACTGTAAATCTGTTCCTTACAGGTAATGGTGATAGTATTCCTGTTAGATAGGAATGTATGGGAGGGTTTTACTTCATTGACCAGAAACACATGTGTGACCTGCCTGAAAATGTTTCCTGTGAGGAACAGCGAAAAAGAAATGCATTAGACCAATTCTACATCTTACGTAAGTTACTTCTTTGCAGCAACAAACGCGCTATTGTGGCTAGATAAAAAGATATTTTTATTATCATCCTTACAAAAAGAATGTAGCTTGACTAATGCTTTGCTCTATTTGCAACGAGAAAGTGTAAGGATCTGCAAGGAATGTATGCCATTAAGGATAGACCAAGTTCGTATTACCTTTATAGTCACGGGGTAGCCTTTGAATACGGTCCAATTGTGCGTATAAATCAAAAAATAC
>NC_051390.1:32157438-32164938 GCF_015228065.2 Penaeus monodon
TGATTAAGTGGATTCATGATAAAATGATAATTAGTGGTATAATAGGATAATGAAAAGGGTGATGCGATACTGATAACTCTATGTAAAGTGATGATTATATCTAAACATATGAGATAATGGAGGGAGATATGCTAAATGTTGATGTAATAAAGACGTAAATTCACGGAAGGGTATAATCTACTAGGCAACTTACATGTCTTAAGCCGTCATTTAATGTATTTTCTATTTCATATTAATTATATACTGTGTAGAACTGTGTATATATATATATATATTATATATTATATATATTATATATATATATATATATATATATATATATAACTATAATATAGTATATATATATATATATATATATATATATATATATATATATCTATATATATATAATATATATAATATAATATTATATATCATTTTATATATGATATATATATCTATATATTATATATATATAATATATATATATATATATATATTATACACAAGTTCTACACAGTATATAATCTAATATGAAATAGAAAATACATTAAATGACGGCTTAAGACATGTAAGTTGCCTAGTAGGATTATATACCCTTCCGTGAATCTTACTGTCTTTATTACCATCAACATTTAGCATTATCATCACCTCCATTATCATCATAATTGTTTAGATTATAATTATCATCACCTTTACCATAGAGTTATCAGTATCAGCATCATCCACATTTTCATTATCAATATTTATACCACTAATTTATCATCTTTCATCATGAAATCACTGTAACTGGAAATACAGTTCAGACACCTGTATGGTATCAATATTTTTCATCTAATGAAAACATTATAATTATAATTAAGTTTATGTTTATAATGTAATAGAGTGAGTTTCCCGAAGCACCAGGACATCATATTTTAGCCAAACAGTTATGTAACGAAATATGACTTACAGAAAATACCTGTATTTCAGGACACATTTCAACTGTAAATGTTGCAGATTTACTATTTTTGTTTATATTTATTAAACATTTACCTTTGGTAAAAATCTGAAATACATCATTGATTCCGTTTCGATACACTAATGCCCATGATATATCTTTTAATACATATAACCATATTGTGATGCCTGGCATTACTACACCGAAATGTTGCCAGGTATTGGTTTATTAAGTGTTACCTGCGGTTTATGTAACAGTCATCGCTAGGTAATAAGCTGAAAACTGATGAAGGTGAAAGAAATATTTCGCGCAAAAGCGATTTGTTTTCATTAAACATTCTGCAGAGAAGAGGTTTTTAGAATACATGTGTGACTGCTACCCCGCTGACTGGCGCCTTTCCTGAACCACACACACACATCATCAGTCCACCATCCTCCTTTTTAACGACCAGTATATAGATAAGTGTGATGTAGTTTCCCAGCAAGGCACTTATTTCTTAATATACCATAGTGATGAATTGAATTCTCCCTGATATATGCACATTCAGTTAAATTTCATGATTATCTACATCAAACCGACAAAATAATAATAATAATAAAAATAGATGATGGAATAAAGTAAAGGCCTTATTTCTGCGTCAAAAACTGTCGTGCTACACTTTCCTATGACTCCGCCCCTATTTATGGGGTAGAGTCATATATAAAATCCTGCACCTGGCTGATGAGCCACTCCTGTTCCTGCCACTGGAACTCCTCTTTGAGGTGCAGGACTAGAGCTCTGTGAGGTGATACAACCTTTGGGTGGCTGTTTCACTGAAGAGGGAGGAAGAAAGGGTTCCAAATAATGATGCCTACTTGGAGGTGGAAGGGTATCCCCTCTGGTCATCCCCTGGGATTCACACCTACCCACGTGTTTGCCGTGCGTGGCCTCCCTGCACGCTGTGGAGACGGTCCTGGAGGTTGAGCGATGCTGTGCAGAGTACGCCATGCGGCTACAACACGTCTCTTTAGTCCCTTATTCAGCAAGATCGGTGGTCTGATCGTTGCCCGGTCAAATCAATCGGCTGGTCTCCTTCTGGAGGCTAGGGTCAAGCAGTCAATGTCGCTGTTGGCACTCACACTGGTCTGTGAGTGGCGGTAAACGGCCACTGGCTGTATATCCTTTCACCACCCTGTGGCTGTTAGACATTAGTTCTAATATACAGCTTCCCCTTTTTGGACTCAGTGGTGGGTGGGGGCGTGAGAGGATGAAATAACTGCTTATTTTATGGCAAGCATTTCAAATCCCCCACAAGAAAGAGATTTAAATGTTGACGAACCGTGCAAGGGCCAGACTATGGCAGTCACTCTGAAGCCATACTCTGACTCTGTGAGACCTGCTTCTAAAATGGACACGATATAAGCCAAAAACATGTCTGTCCACGAGATTGTACACAATAGACCGAATACTAGCACTTCGAGTAATTGTGGAACGTCGTCGTGAGTTTGGTCCTCAAGGAGGCGTTTGACTCGGTGCATCAGGAATCGCTATGGGAGATCCTGAGACTCGGGAATTCCAACACAAATTATTGGCCTAATAGCAAGCCTTTATACTGGTACTGAAAGTGCTATCATTTCAGGTGTGAGGTAAGGCTGTGTCCTTGCACCAACACTTTTCAACACCTGTATGGACTGAATAATGGACAGAGAATTAGCCAGTGTGGAGCAACACTAGGCAATATCAAGGTCTCTGACCTTGACTTTGCCGATGATGTTGCTATCATATCTGAGTCCCTGGAGTCACTGGTGGTGGCTGTTGATGTATTTAGGCCTAGAGGTCTCCTGGACCAAGACCAAGATTCAGGACTTTGGGGGCCTGTTAGGGGAACCTGTTCAGTCGATCCATGCTTGTGGCAAGGACGTTGAAGTTACAGAGAGTTTTACATACCTTGGTAGCGTAGTCCATATCTCTGGGCTGTCAGACAAATAAGTCAATAGAGGGATTGGTCTGGCAACAGGAGCTATGAACTCAATCAACAAGAGCATTTGGAGATGTCGGTACCTATACAGAAGGTCCAAGCTATGTGTCTTCAAGGCCTTCATACTGCCAGTTTTGCTCTATGGAAGCGAAACCTGGACGCCATCCAGTGTCTTGGAGTCTCGTCTTGATGCCTTTTGTAACAAGTCCCTTCGCCGGATCATGGGGTACAGTTGGCAGGACCATGTGTCCAACCGACGGTTACACCATAAGACTGGCATGGGACCTGTACTTGCATAATCTGGGATCGCCAACTCAGGCTATATGGGCACCTAGCTCGTTTCCCTGTGGATGACCCTGCCCATCAGGTTGTCTCTTTGCAAGACAACCCTGGGTGGAGGAAGCCTGTGGGACGACCCAGGAGGTCATGGCTTGGGTAGTTCGACGAGACCTGTCGCAAGGAATTAGACATGGGCCATGGGGCTGCCTGGAGACTCGCCTCGAGGGATCCTCGTGGTTGGAAGTGAAGAGCTTGCGCCTTGATACTTGCGCCCCCGTCGGCGTTAGCCTCTTGATGGTGATGATGAATCCGGGTTGCCAGAGACCAAGGCATGATTATCATGCCCAAAGTCCAAACTACCCTGAATTTCCTGCAGGAAACCAAGGAAGATGGTGCTACTTGGCTTCTCACTATCATATGATGTGGATCTGATCACATCACACCCACAGGTCGTGGACACTTCCCGATATCGAAAGGGGATGAGCCCAACCAGGCAAGTCCTGGTGACCTCGAAAGGAGCCCCAATCACTACCCTTGATCTGGGTAACCGGGGCTCCTTCAGCCTAAGAACATATGTACCAGAGCCTCTTCGATGTTTTAAGTGCCAAAGATATGGTCACCACCAGGCTAGCTGCAAGGCCAAGCCTAAATGTGTCTGTAGCAAGGCACACAACACCGAGGTGTGCCTTAAGGCCCACAAGGATGGCCAAAGGGACACAAGAGTCAAATGTCCCAACTGTGCCAAGGAGCTTCACACCTGGAGCCTGGCTTGCTCTGCCAGGAAAGAGGCGGCCCTCAGACGAAAAAAGGTTGCTAAAAAGCGACCAGACTTTGTTCCTGCTTCCCTGGACACCCATATTCATTCTCATTCATACCTTTTATACATCTGACAATAGATGAAGATCCCTCATCTAGCAAGGACTTCACAATGGAGTTGTCAGACTCCGACGCAACTGACTCTGAAGCCGAATATAAAGAAGTCTCTGATGTAACTATCACCAAGCAACATCATGACTTACAATCTAAGCATACTACAGTGGAACATCAATGGCTTGAATACAAAGAATGCCATCCTCCACACAAGAGTGCGATCAAGGAACGTTGCCGTTGTCATGCTCCAGGAGACATTAATAGAGGGGACTGTTTGCTTCTCATTTTCATGCTGCCAAGCATGAAAATGCCAGGTCACAGCCTGGTCAGAGCAACAATCCCTTGCTCTGCAATAGCCGATGCACTGCACTGTGAAGAAGGATGTTAAATCTCTTGCTGTTGAGATTCACCTGGCTGGGGGGCCCCTCAAGCTGTACAATGTGTCCAGCAGGCCAGGCTGTAGGAGCTTAGACATCAGTCAGGTCTGTGCTACCGCAGCACAGGACCGAGTGATCATATGGGGAGATTTCAATGCATACCACCGCATCCTAGCTCCCTGCAGGGACCGGATGTGACAGGCCATCATATAGCCAACGTGCTTGAAACTTTCCCCAAAATCGCTCTTCTCAACAACCAAGAGCCAACTCATGTCAAACGAGGGGTCCTAGATCTCACCCTGGCCGCTGCGGCTCTGGTGGAGAGAATTGGATGGTGTGTCGATGAGACTGTCACAAATGACCATTATGGCACTGTTACTAGCCCAAATGCTACAACCAAATCCAAGATGGAAAACAGACAAAACCAACCGGCAAGCCTCTCAGAATGCCTTGGCTCACTGTCTTAGAAGCAATGAACTCCCACAGAGCGAAAAAGTGGAAGCCAGACTTATCAGTACCATGAATTAAGCAGCCACACAGACTACCTTAAACTCGGCCATGGTCCAGAAATTATAAAGACGCCTGGTACTTTAATGACGAGATTAAGGAAGTCAACCACAGAGTGAACATGTGTAGAAAACATTTCTGAAGGCAAAGAACCCCTGACAACCTAGCCCTCCTAAGGGAAGGAAGTCAGGGATGCCAAGGAAACTGCCATAAGAGTCAGGCAGGTAAAGTGGTTGGAATGGTGTGAGTCCTTTGACCACCGAACCACCCTTATAGAGTTGTGGCAATGGGTCAGGCGAGCTACAAGCTGCTCAGCTCCGAGGTGCACACACCACGACCTCAAGCAGAAGCAAACAGACTGGTGCAGGAGTTCTCTACAAGAACAAGCAGCAACAGTCTGCCAGCTGAACTGAGGGCAAACCAAGAACGCCTACAACCAGGCAGACTTGTTCACATTAGAGAGGGCAGCTGAACCCGATAACTCAGAAGTTATCTTCTAAGACAAACCCACAAAGCAGTTTTGGCACAGCCCCGGGTTCTGTTGGGATTTCATAACCTATCGTTTCCCACCTAGGACTGGTACGTATGCTTGCATTCCAACAACTCATCAACAAGTCCTGGGAAACTTCCACTCTACCCCAGAGCTGGAAGAGGGCTGTCACAGTTCCCCCTCCCAAAACCAAAGGAGCCAGGGAAGTACCGCCCTTTTCTCCTCAGCTGTCTGGGCAAGACGGCCGAGAGAATGGTACTAAACCGACTCCAATGGAAAATGGGCCCCCACATGAATACCCTCATGGGTTCACAATGGGCATGAGTACAGCACACAGCACAGCCACGCTCTTAAACACAATCAGCACTGTCACTTCTGTGGTAGTATTCCTAGACCTGGAGAAGGTTTTTGAATTAGCAAATCCTCTTGCTATTCAGGAAAGCCTGATCCAGAAGGGAATCAGAGGAAAGCTCCTGGCTTGCATAGGTGATTATTTCAGGAACAGAACAGCCAAAGTCAGATGGCATGTGCTATCACAGCACATGCCACAAGAAAATGGAACACCTCAGGGTGGGGTCCCCAGTCCAGCCCTTTTCAACAACCTAATGTCCTGCATCCTCAACATACACCACCCAGTGGGGTGCAAGATCATCTATGGAGACAATCTCGCAGTCACCTCCACTGGATCACACTGCCTAAGTAAAGTTCTATCTGGACCTTGTATCTCTCTGAAGCAATCAATAGAAGTACCGAAGTCATTCTTCACAGAATCAGACTAGGTTACCATTGCGCATAGCATATGGTAGAAACAATTGACCATGCAGAAAGGGGCTGCATGCACTGACGAGCTGAGAGCCACGTTGGTACATTACTTAAAGAAATGTGAGCACACACAACTTCTGAGTCAAGTATTGCCCACAACAGCCGCCAGGCTCGTAATGAGATTATGCCACATTGTCACAACTGCGAGAGCACTCAGGACCTTCGGCGATGTTTACCTCACTCCGAGGGGCGGGCTTAGGTCCTTCCCGATTGACTCACATACCTTGTGGGGAACGAGGGATCTGGCCTTTACATCGGCGCGGCACGTAAAAGGAGCACCAGGCAAAAATTCAGCAGTTTTCCCGTGACTTTGACCTGTGTGCTCCCTTCCGCCATGTGACCTCGCCTGCTCCGCTGGATCCTCTCCCTTCTGTTTGCATATCTTGTTATGTGTAGTGTTATTTAGTGCTTTAGCCATATGTATGAAGGCCCAGGCGAAGCCAGAACTGTTAATGAGGATATTGTTTTATATAATTCAAAAATAAAATTAGATTCGTCAATTTAAGCAATAGGGGTGGAGTCGAGCCTTTGGCACAGCGTAGGAACATTGGCAGATTGCTGTTGCGACTGGCCTGGGGAAGTGTCACGAATGATATCAACTACAGTGTCTAGTGTCGTAAGACAGTTTTAATAGAACCATGGGTCCATTTAAGGGCTGTAAACGCAGATTTTCCTCTTTTCTGGATTATGTTCAGAACTGGAGCACCTAGATGATAGCTGTGGCAGATATAGTGAGTGTATGGGATTATTTTACTTTACCTAATTTAGGCGGTTATAGGGAAAAGTAGAAAAGAAATGATGACTTTACAGATAATTTCTGCTAAAGCTTTTACAAAAAAAAAATGTTTTTACAGAAAAGTGTTTACAGAAAATGCAGATTTACAGATAAATACTGTAAATATCTTTACAGAAAAGAAATGTAATTTCAACGATTAAAATTACAGATCCTTGTAAATTTATACTTAGAATATTTGACAGGATGGATAACAGTAAATTTCCTGTATAATTTACGATTTATTTTTAGTGTACTTATACCATCAAATCCATCGTTACCATTATCAAAAAGATCATCGGTATCACTATCTTCACTACCAAGTTATCTTTATCATTATTATCAAGACCATGATTGTTATTGTCTTTGTCATCATATCTATATCATTATCATGAAAATCACCATTTATAATTGTCTTCATCATCAAGATCATTATCTTCAAAATTATATTAAAAATCTGCTTTACCATCAAGAGCATCCTTTACACCGTCATTACTTACACCGCAC
>NC_051390.1:32169938-32172006 GCF_015228065.2 Penaeus monodon
TTGTAATTAGTTCAAGTTTGTATTGTTCTATTCACTTTAATTATTGTGTTTAAATTGTTTGATTACGTATTTTTTAAAAAAAAAAACCTTACTATCTGGTTTTCGCTTACATCATCAAGAATGAAGGCTTGTGACCCTTCGAAACATTTGCAAAATAACTAAAAAAGAGATTCTTCACGGCGTGTTAACATAGCTTTCCGTGCTTATATAAATAAATAAATAAATAAATAAATAAATAAATATATATATCTATATGTATGTATATATATATGTATATACTAGAAACAAAATTATATACTTTTCTTTTCATCTTCTGTATCCTTTTTGGATAATTGTAATTGTTCAAAACTCCTATCTCTGCCTTCTCTGAAGCAAATCTTAGCATTCACTCTTTTTTGCGTTCCTGCCCCGAAAAAAATACATATCATTATACAGTATGTTTGTGTACGAGTGATGGTCATCGTTGAACAACTGCATAAAGAACGAAACGATACAATTAGCAAGCAGAAGACTGGATGGTAAGAGAGACTACACTTTCAGGTAGCCAATGGAAGGCAACGGGAAACCATCTTTTTGTCCCTTCTACAGAGATGGCCATTAAAACCAAAAGTGTTTATCCGCTAATGAGGTGGATGGAACATGACTACGCGTAATAAAACGTCGCCTGGTAGAAACAGTTATGAGGTGATGCAAAAAGTTTCTGATCTGCTTTAGTTTTGGGCAAACAAAGCGAGACCTGCGACTTGTGATTTCAGCACGGAATAAAGAGCAAACATCATATTCTGCATCAAACATGAGAAATATGTGGCAGACTCCTACAAATGTTGTGTCATGCCTTCGGCAGTGAAACCGTGAGGCAGACTTGCTGGTTTTGAATTGCACATGTGCCTCGGGATGGGCAGAACATCACAGGATGATAACAAGAGGACAGGATGACTCACTGAGCAAATATGTCAGAGAAATAGTGTGCCAAGATCAGTAAAGGTACTGACATTGTTAATATATCATTTGGGCTCATAGCTACAACGTTTGTGCCCAGGCTCCTCATTCCTAACAGCGCAGTACTTAGTGAAGTCTGCCTGGATCTCCTACAACAAACTCAAGCAGAGTCAACCTTTACGTCAAGGACAATCACCAGTAATGAGAGTTGGGATTACTGAAAAATAGCAGTTATTATAATAGAAGAGATCTGAGAAAGCGAGGAAGTCAGAGGCAAAACTATTATTTCCATAGACCATGATCATTTTTTTTTTCAACAGCCACGTCGCTGTGCACCGTGAATTCGTCCAATGCAACGTTATACTTGCGGCGTCTGTGGGAAGGCATTTAGTGTAAATGATCTGAACTATGACACGATAGCAACTGTTTATTCCGGCAGTGCAGTGCTCCTAATTTCAATGTTTTGCAAACGCTCACGTTTTTAGGCTGCCACAATAAGACTGGCACTCCTCCTCCTATTCACCGGATTTAGCTGCCTCCCTCTTCCCCAAGACTAAAATCTACCTGAAGGTTTGTCGTTTTGACACCGTGAAAGAGATTCGGCAAAAATCGTTGACAACTCTTGCCATAATTCTGGGCCAGGGCTTCAAACGAATGATCGAAGAAGGGCGTTTTGAGTAACATAAATGAGGATGCCATTCTTGGATTTACTGCTGTTGTCCCAAAAATGTTTGACTTCAAAAATCAGTACAGACAGGAACCCTATACATCATTCTGCAGCTTAGTAAGCACGTTCCTCTGCGAACATATCCCCAGTGTCCACTTGGATATGGACTACTAATTTTCATACACACACACGTGTGTGTGAACAAAGATGCAGTACAATTAAAGTCGTGATGTTTTGAATCCAATAAACGTTCTTCTTCGGACAGGTATATAAATAGCTGTAGACATAGTTGTAAAGAGATAGATAAAAAGATAAACAAGTAGACAGCTAGTCAGATAAATAGGTAGATAACTATATAGATAAATAGTAAGATAGATATACAGATAGACAGCTAGATACAGTATATATAATATATATTATAATAATATATAATATAATATAATATATATATATATATCATAC
>NC_051390.1:32182034-32189099 GCF_015228065.2 Penaeus monodon
TTTTTTGCCCATTTCCAGTCAAGGTTTTTCACCCAAAATTTCCTTAACCCATAAAAATTTTTTTACATCATTTTCTTACCACCTAATTACTAGGGCAAAGAACCCTTTACCCCTTACATACCATATAAAGGAAAAGGAGCCAAAGACTCAGGCCACGAGTCACATTACGTAATTGTAATTTTTCCTTTTTCCATGCAGAGTTTCCCTCCAACCTGAACTTCAATGCGGTGAAAGGGGCGTGGACCACCCGAGGGACGCCCACTGCGCGCCCTTCAAGAAGTCATGCGAGCTGACGATCCCCTTCGTCCCAGGAGGCGTGACAGACGACCTCGTGACGTGTGACTGCGAAGGCCCCTGCATCAAGCCGCACCCGTATAACTGCGATGCCTTTTACCACTGCGACGCTGTCAGTACCTGCAATCTCTTGTTCTCTTTTTCTTACTCTGTCCGTGCTGTCACTTAGTGACAATGAATTCATTTACTCAGAATCTAGATCTAGTACGTTTCTTCCTCTCTAGCCGTCTGCCTGCTTCACTCTCCTGAATTCTTTCTCCCTCTTTCCTATCAACAGGGAATATGACTGAAAAGAAACTAAAGTGTCTAACGAGGAAGATTAATAATTAACACTTCAGATAATTAGGAAATAAACACTCTTAATCCAGGTTTAGATAAGGACAGAAATTTATCATTCTAAAAAAAATAAAACCGATAATCATCTTGTTTTGAACGATAGCGAATTCTAACATATCATGTTTTGTCCGTTCATGTTTTACTCGCACGTCACCACACCTTATCGCGCCAAACAGTATCCACTGTAGGGCATCATTTTCTTCTTAAGATCTTGATCGGAGCGTGAGGACCCTTTTGGTATTCTGAAAATGTGGTTCATTGTTTGGATTTCTCCACACAGGCAGACGGGACTAGTGTTGGTTCCGATTTATGGAGGTTTTCTTTATTTTTTTCCTACCTTTGCCTTTGCTCTATTGAAAGTTACCCAGTCTCACTGCTTAGTCTAGAGGCACAGACAGGTTCTCGTCTAGGCTTGGAAGGGATTCACTGTGTTGCTGCCTCCACACTCCTGCCGGCACTCCAGTTAGCACTCCACACTCATGTTGCATTTTGATAACAGTCTACTTCCTTGAAATTCAAGATATAGCTATAATCCAGTCAGTGCATCTTCTCTAACTCTGTGATGGCCACGGAGAGAGAGAGAGAAAAAAAAATATATATATATATATAATCTACATATATGCATACATATATATATATATATATATATATATATATATATATATATATATATATATATATATATGTGTGTGTGTGTGTGTGTGTGTGTGTGTGTGTGTGTGTGTGTGTGTGTGTGTGTGTGTGTCTGTGTGTGTGTGTACATACACACATACTTGTTTATATATTATATATATATATATATTATATATATATATATAATATATATATATATATATATGTATATATTATATATATATATATATATATATATATGTATATATATATATATATATATATATATATATATATATATATATATCAGCGATCGAATAATCAGAAAGGAGGCACAGATTTTTTTTTTTTTTTTTATAGCAATCCACCGTTTAGCGATCTTCTGCGACCGTGACTAACCGGGGTTTCCATTCACGGACTGGAATGGAGCACCTTACCGAGTGTCCAGGTGACTTGATGTTCAATGCGATGGTTGAAATGTCTGAAATGTGCTCTGCTTACTGGCAGTGTGAGTTTCATTTTACTCTCTGTAAATAATCTAGAAGTAGTTTGCTTTTCGCTCATTACCCGTTTTCCTTCAGTTTACAGCTTAATGCCTTGCCGTCGCAGACGAGGTGTCAATAATGATTCTCCTTTTCGTCTAGCTTTATTTTATCTGTGTTATCAGCACTATGTTTTTCTTTTTTTTTTTTTGGCTTTGTTTTTAATTACTCACCAATGTATATCGCTTTGACATTGTGACATTTAGCATTATGTTATACTTAATAGTTCTCTAAATATTGTCTGACTACAGCTGGAATTACTGTTAATGAGAAAATATGAAAGTGCTTATTCTAAAAACCTGTAGCATCATGCTATGATATTTTACTGGCCCGCACTATATACCTTTGATATCTGCCAGCCTGTTCTTGCAGAATTATCAACTTTAGACTTACAGGCACTTTCTGATTAATTTATTAAAGCTTTTGCACTATATAATCAGTTGCTGTATCGACAGTTTCCTTCATGCCTGAAATACGATCATATTGTATATTTGGACCAGAGCAAAGAGGTATTCGAATGGCAAAACTGAGCCCTTGTAATAACACAGATGACTGTACCTACTGTGCCCACCACCTGTTACTGATGAGTCCCTTTGGTACAAAAATGAAAGAAGAAGAACAACGGGGAAAAAATCATTGCAAATTTGTGTATTAAAAGTTATGTACTGTCGGTGGTTCAGATGAGGGTGTCTAAGCACTGCAACACTCTGCAGTAGCGACCTTCTCTTCAACCGTGACCCCACAGTGCGATCTGGCCATCAATGTAGACTGCAGCGAAGGGGCCTGGGAGGAAGGTGCTTTCCTGGAGTGGAGATGGTAAAAACGGAGGGGGAAACGGTGGAAATAGAGGTGAAGGCGGGGAAACGGAGGTGGAGACGGTGGAAACGGAGGTGGAGACGGTGGAAACGGTGGTAGAGACGATGGAAACGGAGGTGGAGACGGTGGACACGGATGTGGAGATGGTGAAATGGAGGTAAAGACGGTGTGTCTAAGATGGTGGATACGAAGGTGAAGAGGGTGGAGACGATTGAGATGGTAAAAAACATAGATACAGACTGTAGAAACGGAGGTGGAGGTGGAGACGGCGGAACGGAGGTGGAGGTGGAGACGGCGGTAATGGAGGAAATGGTGGAAGCATCGACGGCTGCGTCATTGATTGCTCCCTCGAAAAGTATCTGCCCCATCCCAAATGACTGCCGCAAGTTCATCCAGTGTGCCCCGTATGGTCCTGAAGAGATGCCTTGTGCTCCTGGAACGGTCTGGAAACCACAGAAACCCACCTGTGATCACGAATGGGCTTCTCCGTGTGTGACAGGCAGCTACTTGACTCGGAAGGTTTTTCATGTGGAGGAGGTACTTTTCGGAAATGGAGGTGAAAACGACGGAAACGGAAACCCTGATGCAAAGAGCCTCTAAGCAAAGAGTCCGGAAGAAAAAAATCCGAAAGCAAAGAGTCCAGAAACAAAGAGTCCGGAAGCAAAGAGTCTGAAAGCAAAGAATCCGGAAGCAAGGAGTCTCTAAGTAAGAGTACAAAAGCAAAGAGTCTAGATGTAATGATTCCCTTAAGCCTGGTAGCAAAGAGTTTGGAAGCGTAGATTCAGAAAACAAAGCATCTGGAAACAAAGAATGTGCAAGTAAAGAGTCTGGAAGCAAAGGGTCCGGAAGCAATGAGTCCGGAAGCATAGAGTCCGGAAGCATAGAGTCTAGAAGCAAAAAATTCGGAAACAAAGAGTCCAGAAGCGAGAGTCTCTAACAAAGAATCTGGAAGCAAGGAGTCCAGAAGTAAAGAGTCCAAAGGCAAAGAGGTGGGAGCAAAGAGTCTCTAAGCAAAAAGTCCGAAAGTAAAGAGTCTGGAAGCAAAGAGTCTAGAAGCAAAGAATCTGGTGGAGATGGTGGAACGGAGATGAAGACATTGGAAAAGGAAGAGGAGAAGGAGGAGTTGGAGACGGCAGTAAGAGTGAAAATGGTGGAAGCATCGACGGCTGCGTCATTGACTGCTCCCTCGGAAAGTATCTGCCACATCCAAGTGACTGCCGCAAGTTCATCCAGTGTGCCCCGTATGGTCCTGAGAGATGCCTTGTGCTCCTGGAACGGTCTGGAACCAACAGAAACTCACGAATGGGATGTGTGACAGGCAACTACCTGACTCCAGAAGGTCTGCCCCTATGGAGGAGGTAGTAACAGAAATGGAGGTGGAAACGGTGAACAATCGTCGAAACGGTGGAAATGACAGAAACAGTGGTGGAGACGTTGGGAACATCTGCTACTGCAAGCCAGCCAATGGGGATTGCTCATGGAAGCATATGTTGCCAAGACATGTCCAAAAGTTGTGGAACATGTAAAGAAGGTAATGGCAGAAATGGAGGGGAGGTGGAGACGACGGAAACGAGGGTGGAGACCTGAGTGGAGTCGTTGGAAACGTAGATGGAGACGGCGGAAATGGAGATGGAGCGTAAGTAAAGAGTCCAAAAGGAAGAGTCTGGAAGCATAGAATCTGGAAGCAAAGAGTCCTGAATAAAGAATCCGGAAGGAAAGAGCCCGAAGCAAGAGTTCGGAAGTAAAGAGTCTGGAAAACATAGAATCTGGAAACAAAGAGCAAAGCAAAGAGTCTGTAGGTAAAGATTCTCGAAGCATAGATTCGGGAAGCAAAGAATCTGGAAGCAAAGAACCCGCAAGCAAATAGTCTGGAGCAATGGGTCCGGAAGCAATGATTCCAGTAGCATAGAGTCGGGAAGCAAAGACTCAGTAAGAGTCCAGAAGTAAGAATTCGGAAGTAAAAAATATGGAAGCAGAGAGTCCGGAAGCAAAGAGTAAAAGGAAACAGAAGTAAAGAGTCTGGAAGCATAGAATCTGGAAACAAGAAGTTCGGAAGGAAAGAGTTCGAAGGCAAAGACTATGGAAGCAAGGAGTTCGGAAGCACAGAGTCAAGAAACAAAGAATCAAGAAGCAAAGAGTACGGAAGCACAGAGTCAAGAAACAAAGAATCAAGAAGCAAAGAGTCTGGAAACAAATAATCAAATAAACAAATAATCTGGAGCAAAGAGTAAGCAGAGAATGTGTAAGCAAAGATTATCTAAGCAAAGGATATGGAAGCAAAGAGTCCGGAAATAAAGAGTCTGGAAGCATAGAATCTGAAAACAAAGAGTCCAGAAGCAGAAAGTCCGGAAATAAAGAGTCGGAAGCAAAGAGTCTGGAAGCAAAGAGTCTGGAAGCAAAGAGTCTGGAAGCAAAGTGTCAGGAAACAAAGAATCTCTTAGTAAAGAGTCCAAGAGCAAAGTCCGGAAGCAAAGAATCTAGTGGAGACGGTGGAAACGGAGGTGGAGACGGTGGAAATGGAGATGGAAAGGTGGAAAGGAAAACGGAAGTGGAGACGGCGAAAACTGAAATGGGAGACAGTGGAAACGGAAGTGGAGACGGAGGTGAAGACGGTGGAAACGGAGGCGTTGATGGAGACGGCGGAAACGAAGGTGGTGATGAAGGTGAAAATTTTTTTTTTTTCATGTCCGAAAAGGAAGGTCTTTTCCCTCACCCCCGGGATTGTAAGAAATGGATTCACTGTTCTCACAGTATACCATTTGTCAAGAAGTGTCCCCTCCATCTTCATTTCAATCCCGTCAAACGAGTGTGTGACTGGCCGTTTAATGCCCAGTGTATCGCTACTCCTGATGCTGACTGCCAGATTCCAGAGTCTGTGCTTCCCACACGCCCCCTGATATGAAGCCTGACATTTGTGACTGTGAGTGCTGCCTCAGACCTCATCCCGAGGATTGCACAGCCTACTATTACTGTGAGGTTAGTTCTTGCTAATTACAAATAAAATGTCTTTATTGTCTGAATCTTTCTATATACAAGTCAGATCCTTTTGTTATTTCTAAGTCTATTTATTATTTCCTTTCTAAAATATTTCAACAGCAAATGCAAGCGCCGTATTCCACACCTGCTCCGAAGGGCTTGTGTTCAACCCACAGTTGAGTCAATGTGTTCTTCAAGTAGATTACCCACAGTTCAACCTGAAACACCCAACATGCGATCCTACGTGCGAATGTTTGTATCCTGCTCACAGCTGCTCAGAATACTACAGATGTAATACCCCAGAATACTCATAGGAAAATAGGCATGTCTATGAAATATTCTCTTTCTTGTAAGTGCTGGTTTCACTTTTTTTTGGACCATTTTTTCCAAATAATTATATTTTTTCATGGATATCATACAAATTTATGTGATTTGTTTCATCAAAAGTCATTGAATGTATATAATTATAACTTTTTATAATCACTTGATATTGATGCTCAGAGCCATATTTCAAATTAGAAATGGTTATGTTCATAGGCAACTATTCAGTATTTCTGTTTATATATTTGAAAGGTGACATTAACTGTTTGGCAATAACAGAATGCTCCAGAATTTCATGTTGGTTACCTTTCCTTTTTTCCTGTGCAAATTTCAATGTTAAAACCCTTTTTTGGTCTTTGGCAAGCCTGGTCCGCATTTTTTTTTTTTTTTTTTTTTTTTTTTTTTTGCATGTGGACTGAAATGGATATTTATTCTAATTGGAATTGCACATTCTGAATACTGTAAATCTGTTCCTTACAGGTAATGGTGATAGTATTCCTGTTAGATAGGAATGTATGGGAGGGTTTTACTTCATTGACCAGAAACACATGTGTGACCTGCCTGAAAATGTTTCCTGTGAGGAACAGCGAAAAGAAATGCATTAGACAATTCTACATCTTACGTAAGTTACTTCTTGCGCAACAAACGCGCTATTGTGGCTAGATAAAAAGATATTTTTATTATCATCCTTACAAAAAGAATGTAGCTTGACTAATGCTTTGCTCTATTTGCAACGAGAAAGTGTAAGGATCTGCAAGGAATGTATGCCATTAAGGATAGACCAAGTTCGTATTACCTTTATAGTCACGGGGTAGCCTTTGAAATACGGTGTCCAAATTGTGGCGTATGCTCAAAGTCAAAAAAATACTAGGCCACACACACAAAAAAATAAATAAATACATAAAGGATATTAACAGGCTATACTTCTTTTCAAAACCTGTATTAGGTCATATAATTTTTTTAACCTTCTACCTATATCTGCTAGTGCTGATTGTAAATATAATGATAAATTAAGGGTTTGTTTTGACTTTCCATCTTGTTATATTTCCACACACATATATGTGTGCGTTCGTGCGTGTGTTTGTGTATGTAAGAAGTAGCATAGTTCAGTATTAGAAAAAACGCAAGGTCCTGGTTTCACGCCCGGTCGCCCCTCTCAGTCGACCGT
>NC_051390.1:32199199-32229199 GCF_015228065.2 Penaeus monodon
GTAGTTATGTATGTATTTATCTAAGTATGTATCTTTGTAAAGAAACAATTATTTCAAGAATCTAGGACTGAGGTATGCAAGTGGAAAATGAGATGTGCGTGCTGACATTATAAAGACTTCCAATATAGTATCATAATTGATTACAAGAGCGCCGACAGTCTCTAAATCTCCTCACCCCAGCTCCTTTCTCCAGGAACGTGACCCAATGCTTTTATTCGAGTGACAATGCAGTTAGCTGGTCTCGGACCCCGCCCTTCGTCACCACTGTGTTGGGTTTCTGGCCTGAAGCTATCAAAGTTTATGGCACAGCCGCCTCGCCCGTCGATGGCCTCTTCTTCACGAGC
The DNA here is from genome assembly GCF_015228065.2 of Penaeus monodon. NCBI lineage: Eukaryota > Metazoa > Arthropoda > Malacostraca > Decapoda > Penaeidae > Penaeus > Penaeus monodon. The sequence continues at coordinate 32,199,544 of NC_051390.1, forward strand.
GACATGGGTCTCACCTGGACTCCAACCACGCAGGTTACAGCGACTCTATCTCTCTCTAATACTTTGTAACGATAATGTCATGTCAGACACGTATATCTTGTAATCTTTCCTTGCATATATATTTTTTTTCTAGCAATGTTTTCTTTGGTCCCTTTATGCCCCGCCCCTTCCCCCCTGCAGGTTGACTTGGACACAGCGAATAGGGTTCGGCTAAAACTTGGGTGCCGGCCATCCAGTCTTAACGATCCCTAGTACTAGAATCAAGGCAAACGAGGGTGACGGCCTGCTGGACACGCAGGAATCTTCAAGGACGGACAAGAGGGCTGGTGTCGTGGGCTGCTCGCTGATCGCCCTTCGCCATGTGATGGACGTCGATGTTCAGCCCATTCCTTGTTTTGCCGGCCGCTTTGTGGATCTGCTAGTCACTCTCCTCCGGTTTTCTCAGAATGTATACACACCTTTATTGTCTTATATATATATATATATATATATATATATATATATATATATATATATATATATATATATATATATACATATATTTATGTATGGGGTGTTGATCTCATATTTATTTATTTTCATTTCTCCCTCTTTATATTTACTGTCTTTTAGTGAACATATAGGTAACATTGCTTCTTTTCTCTTTTCTTACTTTCCCGACTATCCTTGCCCTTTAATTTTCCAACTCGTTCGTCTCGAACTTTTTTTCTTCGGGTTCTCTCTTTTTTATTTATATCTTCCACAGGCATTTTCAGACATATATACTCCCATTCATAATTTGTAATACCATGTATTGGGATCATAAATTATTCAGATGCAATAAAAATATGCATATAATTCAGCTTTCGCATTAATTCTTTTATTGTAAAATAGATCTGAAACATAGGTTTTGACATGTGATGTATAGACAAATCACACCTCATGGGCCTTTGCATTTTGTTGAAAATACATAAAAATAGTACTTGCATACTCTCTGTTCAATACTCAATGGTGATATGGACGTCTGTTGAAAATATGCAGGTGCAACTGCATAGGCTTCTGGAACTTTTACTATGCATTTCAGGGGCCTTGACCCATCTTTTTCGCAAATTTCTTCCAAACGGAGAGTAAGATCAGCATGGCTCTTTAGCACGGTATGTTTCACACCTTGTCTTAAGTTAGTACTATAGTGCATTACCATACATACACACATTGCGGCGTTTACTTTTGACTTTCATTGCGAGATGGCATACGAACTTTTGGAGCGTGACGCAGTTGTGACGTCTACAAATCCGCTACTCCTTCCCTCCCTCCTCACTCATCCCTCTTTGTTATATATATATATATATATATATATATATATATATATATATATATATATATATATATATATATATATATATATATGTATGTATGTATGTATGTATGTATGTACATGGAATCTTGTCATGTATGTCTTACGTTGTTGACAACTGCCCGTCGATCACTATTTTAACATTCCGTACACCGTAAAACGCCCGTAAAGGATAGAACAACAATCATGGTCGTTTGCGCGATCCACCCGCCTACTCAACATTAACTTCCATTTACTTAGTACATAAGACTCGTAAAACATCTTTAGCTGTATTATATATAAAAAATATAATATATATATATATTATATATTTATAGATATATATATATGTAGATATCTATATTATATATATATATATATGTTATATATATATATATATATATATAATTATTATATATATAATATATATATGGTGTGTGTGTGTGTGTGTGTGTGTGTGTGGTGTGTGTGTGTTGTGTGTGTGTGTGGTGTGTGTGTATGTGTAGTGTGTGTGTGTGTGTGGTGTGTGTGTTGCATTATTTATGTAGATACAAACATACATAATGTGTATATATAATAATAATATATATAATATATATATATACACATTACATTATATATATATATATACATAATATACTATATAAGATATATAGATATATATATATATATAGATATATATATATATATAAGAGAAGATAATACACTATAAAACTCAAAAGTATACGATGTAATCAAGTACATTTAGAAATGCAGTATATTAACAAAAACAGAGCAGGGTGTGGAACAGGCAGTGCTAAAACGCCATGCTGATCTGCAGACACTACAAGCTAATTTTAAGCCCGGATCATGGCCCGAAACGAAGGAATCCTGCCTCTGTGTTCGAAGCATAAATACTTGGCTATTTAGATGTGGAATACTTGTCCAAATAATTTTTCTCTCAACAATATGATGGTACTCTATGGAACTCGCTAATCCTGACAAATCCAAAGTAATTAACACCTGCCCACTTGACAAGTTACCCCTCTTATTATGCTCTCATTTTTCTTAGTGAGGTGATTGACAAACATGTTATCCTCCTCCTTAGCCCTTTTTGTGGACATAGGGGCATATGGATATAGGGGGCATGTCTGGAGAAGAACATACTTACTAAGCAGCGAGATGAGGCTGTAGGATGGCCAGTTCCTTTCCGCCCTGACTTTGACCCTAGCATGATGTCAGCATGCCAGTATTCATTCACGGTCGACTGAGAGGGGCGACCGGGCGTGAAACCAGGACCTTGCGTTTTTTCTAATACTGAACTATGCTACTTCTTACATACACAAACACACGCACGAACGCACACATATATGTGTGTGGAAATATAACAAGATGGAAAGTCAAAACAAAAACCCTTAAATTTAGAATTATATTTTACAATCAGCACTAGCAGATATAGGTAGAAGGTTAAAAAAATTATATGACCTAATACAGGTTTTGAAAAGAAGTATAGCCTGTTAATATCCTTTATGTATTTATTTATTTTTTTGTGTGTGTGGCCTAGTATTTTTTTGACTTTGAGCATACGCCACAATTTGGACACGGTATTCAAAATGATACCCCGTGATATAAGGTAATACGACTTGGTCTATCCTTAATGGCACATGTCCTGCCAGATCCTTACACTTTCTCGTTGCAAATAGAGCAAAGCAATTATCAAGCTTACATTCTGTTTGTAAGGATGATAATAAAAATATCTTTATCTAGCCACAAATAGCGCGTTGTTGCGCAAAAGAAGTAACTTGTAAGATGTAGAATTGTTCTAATGCATTTCTTTGTTCGTGTTCCTCACAGGAAACATTCAGGTCAGGTCAACACCATGTGTTCTGTGTCAATGAAGTAAAACCGTCTCCCATACATTCCTATCTAACAGGAATACTATAACCATACCTGTAAGGAACAGATTTACAGTATTCAGAATGTGCAATTCGAATAGAATAAATATCCATTCAGTCCACATGCAAAAAAAAAAAAAAAAAAAAAAAAAAAAAATGCGGACCAGGCTGCCAAAGGACCTAAAAAGGTTTAACATTGAATTTGCCACAGGAAAAAAGGGAAAGGAAAAACCACATGTAAATTCGGGAGCATTCTGTTATTGCCAAACAGTAATGTCACATTTCAAATTATATAAACAGAAATACTGAAATAGTTGCTATGAACATAACCATTTCTAATTTGAAATATGGCCCCTCTGAGGCATCCAATATCACAGTGATTATAAAAAGTTATAATTATATAATTCAATGAACTTTTGATGAAACAACTTAAAGAAAATTTGTATGATATCCATGAAAAAAATATATGATTTGAAAAAAGGTCCAAAAAAAAGTGAAACCAGCACTTACAAGAAGAGAATATTTCATAGACATGCCTATTTTCCTATGAGTATTCTGGGTATTAATATGTAGTATTCTGAGCAGCTGTGAGCAGGATACAAACATTCGCCACGTAGGATCGCATGTTGGGTGTTTCAGGTGATACTGTGGAATCTACTGAAGAACACATGGGACTCAACTGTGGGTGAACCACAAGCCTTCGGAGCAGTGTGTGGACTACGGCGCTTGCATTGGGCCTGTTGACATATTTTAGAAACGGAAATAATAAATAGACTAGAAAATAACAAAGGATCTGACGTGTATATAGAAAGATTAGGACAATAAAAGACATTTTATTTCAATTAGCAAGAAACTAACCTCACAGTAATAGTAGGGCTGTGCAATACTGGCTGAGGTCGAGGCAGCACTCACAGTCACAAATGTCAGGGCTTCATATCAGGGGGCTGTGTGGGAAGCACAGAATATGGAATCGGGCAGTCAGCATCAGGGTATTAGCGATACATGGGCATAAACGGCAGTCACACACTCCGTTTGACGGGATTGAATGAAGATGGGGGGACACCTTCTTGACAAAAGGTATACTGTGAGAACAGTGAATCCATTTCTTACAATCCCGGGGTTTGTTGAGGGAAACGACCTCATTTTTCTGACAGAAAAAAAAAAAGAATTTTCACCTTCATCACACCTTCGTTTCCGCCGTCCCATCAACGGCCTCCTTTCCACCGTCTTCCCTCCGTCTCCACTTCCGTTCCACTGTCTCCATTTCAGTTTTCGCCGTCCCACTTCCGTTTTCCTTTCCACCATTTTCCACTCCATTCCACCGTCTCCACCTCCGTTTCACCGTCTCACTAGAGTCCTTTATTCCGGACTTGCTCTTGGAATCTTACTAAGAGATTCTTTGTTCCTGACCCTTGCTTCCAGAGCTCTTTGCTTCCAGACTCTTTGCTCCAGACTCTTTGCCTTCCGACCTGTATTCCGGACTTTCTGCTTCTGGACCTTGTTTCAGAATTCTATGCTTCAGACTCTTTTAATTTCCGACTCTTTGCTTCCATATCCTTGCTTTAGATAATCTTTGCTTACAACATTCTCTTGCTTACTCTTTGCTCCAGATTATTTTGTTTATTGATTATTGTTCCAGGACATCTTTGCTTCTTGATTCTGTGTTTCTTGACCTGTGCTTCGTTACTCTTGGCTTCTTGATTCTTTGTTCTTGGATCTGTGCTTCCGTACTCTTTGCTTCTTGATTTCTTGTTCTTGACTCTGTGCTTCCGAAACTCCTATGCTTCCATAGTCTTTGCCTCGAACTCTTTCCTTCCGACTCTTGTTTCCAGATTCTATGCTTCCAGACCTCTTTACTCTGTTTCCACAGTAATTGCTTACTCTTTGCTTCCGGACTCTCTGCTTCCATATTTTTTTACTTCCGAATTCTTACTTTGGACTCTACTGAGTCTTTGCTTCCCGAATCTATGCTACTGGAATCATTGCTTCGGACCCATTGCTTCCAGACTATTTGCTTGCAGGTTCTTGCTTCCAGATTCTTTGCTTCCGAATCTATGGCTTTTTGAGAATCTTCACCTCCAACTCTTTGCTTTGCTCTTTGTTTCCAGATTCTATGCTTCCAGACTCTACTTCGAACTCTTGCTTCCGGCTCTTTACCTTCCGGATGCTTATTTCAGACTCTCTTTGGCTTCCAGATCTCTGCTTCCAGACTCTTTCCTTTTGGAATCTTTACTTACGCCTCCATTCTCCATTTCCGCCGTCCTCCATCTACGTTTACAACGACTCCCACTCAGGTCTCCACCCTCGTTTCCGTCGTCTCCACTCCCCCTCCATTTCTGCCATTACCTTCTTTACTATGTTCCACAACTTTTGGGACATGTCTGGCAAAACATATGCTTCCCATGAGCAATCCCCATGGGCGGGCTCGGCTTTGCATTAGTCAGCAGATGTCCAAACGTCATCCACCACTGTTTCTGTCATTTCCACCGTTTCGACGATTGTTCACCTTTTCACCTCCATCTGTTACTACCTCCTCATATGGCGACCTTCTGGAGTCAGGTAGTTGGCCGGGTCACACATCACATCGGAGTTTCTGTTGGTTCCAGACCGTTCCAGGAGCACAAGGCATCTCTTCAGGACCATACGGTGGCACACTGATGAAACTTGCGGCAGTCACTTGGATGTGGCAGATACTTCCGAGGGAGCAGTCAATGACGCAGCCGTCGATGTTTCCACCATTTTTCACTCTTACTGCCGGTCTCCAACTCTCCTTCTCTCTTCCTTTTCCAAATGTCTTCATCTATCCGTTATCACCATTCTCCACCAGATTCTTTGCTTCTAGACTCTACTCTTGCTTCCAGACCTTTACTCGGACTTTGCTTAGAGACTCTTTTCTCCCAGCCTCTTTGCCTTTGGACTCTTTACTTCTGGAGTCCTTGCTTCCAGATCTTTGTTTAGAGACTTTTCGCTTCTGGACTCTTTGTTCGAATTTTTGCTTCTAGAATCTATGCTTCGGACTCTATGGCTCGGGACTCATTGCTTCCGGGACCTTTGCTCCAGACTCGTTACTTGCACATTCTTTGTTTCCAGATGTCTTTGCTTTCGAATCTACGCTTCCAAACTCTTTGCTACCAGGCTTAAGGAATTCATTACAGCTATCTCTTGCTTTTGTACTCCTTACTTAGAGACCCCTTGACTCGGATTCTTTCTTTTCAGACTCTTTGCTTCCGGACTCTTTGTTTTGGGACTCTTTGCTTTCGGATTTTTTCTTTCCGGACTCTTTGCTTAGAGGCTCCTCTTTGCATCGAGGGTTCCGTTTCCGTCGTTTTCACCTCATTTCCGCGCAAGTTACCTCCTCCACATGAAAAACCTTCGGAGTCAAGTGGCTGCATGCACACACGGAGAAGCCCATTCGTGATCACAGGTGGGTTTCTGTTGGTTCCAGACCGTTCCAGGAGCACAAGGATATCTCATGACCATACGGGGCCACACTGGATGACTGCGGCAGTCACTTGGGATGTGGCAGATACTTTTCGAGGGAAGCAATAATGACGCAGCCAGCCGTCGATGCTTCCACCATTTTCCTCCATTACACGCCGTCTCCACCTTCACCCGTTCCGCCGTTCTCCACCCTCCACCGCCGTTTCTACAGTCTGTATCTATTGTTTCTACCATCTCAATCGTCTCCACCGTCTTCACCTTCGTATCCACCATCTTAGACACACCGTCTTTACCTCCATTCCACCATCTCCACCTCGTCTCCACCGTCTTACCTCCGTTCCACCACCTCACAACCCCGTGTCCACCGTTTCCACCTCCATTTTCACCGTCCTCCAACTTCGTTTCCACCTGTCCAACATCCGTTGTCCACCGTCTCACCTCCGTTTCCATCGTCTCTACCGCCGTTTCTCACCGTCCCACTCGGTTTCTACCGTCTTCCACCTCCGTTCCACCGTTTCCACCATCGCCTTCGTTTCCACCGTCTCCACTCCGTTTCCTACCACCAACCGTTTCCACCGTTCCACCCCGTTTCACCGTACTCCACCTCCGTTTTCACCCCTTCACTCTATTTCCCACCGTTTTCCCCCTCCGTTGGTACACCTCACTCAGGGAAAGCACTCCTCCAGGCACTTCGCTCTGCAGTCTACATTGATGGCCAGATCGCACTGTGAGGTGTCACGGTTGAATGAGGAAGGTCGCTACTGCAGAGGTTGTTGCAGGCTTAGACACCTCATCTGAAACACCGAACAGTACATAACTTTTAATACACAAATTTGCAATGATTTTTCCACGTTGTTCTTTTTCTTTCATTTTCTAAAATGACCATCAGCTAACAGGTTGGTGGGCACAGTATCTGAGACAGTTCATCTGTGTTATTTTAAAAGGGCTCCTCAGTTTGCCATTTCGATATATCTTTGCTCGGGTCCAAATATAAACTATGATCGTATTTCAGGCATGAAGGAAACTGGTCGAACAGCAAACTGATTATAAGTGCAAAAGCCTTTAATAAATTAATCAGAAAGTGCCTGTAAGTCTAAAAGTTGATAATTCTGCCAGAAACAGGCTGGCAGATATCAACGGTAATATAGTGCGGGCAGTAAATATCATAGCATGATGCTTACAGGTTTTTAGAAGAAGCACTTTCATATTTTTCTCATAACAGTAATAATTCCAGTGTAGTTCAGACAATTATTTAGAGAACTATTACAGTATACATAACGCTAAATGTCACACGTCAAAGCGATATACATTGGTGAGTAATTAAAAACAAGCCAAAAAAAAAAAAAAAAAAAAACATAGTGCTGAGAACACAGATAAAATAAAGCTAGACGAAAAGGAGAATCATTATTGAAACATCGTCTCGACGGCAAGCATTAAGCTGTAAACTGAAGGAAAACGGGTAATGAGCGAAAAAGCAAACTACTTCTAGATTATTCTACAGAGAGTAAAATGAAACTCACACTGCCAGTAAGAGAGAACATTCAGACATTTCAACCATAGCAGTGACAATAAGTCACCTGGACATCGGTAAGGTGCTCCATTACAGTCGTGAATGGAAACCCCGGTATTCCAACGTCGCAGGAAGATCGCTAACGGTGGATTGCTATAAAAAAAAAAAAAAAAAATCTGTGCCTCATTTTCGATATCGATCGCGATATATACATACTAATACAATTATATATATATAATAGATATATCTATATATATACTATTTATATATAGATATTATATAACATACTATATATAGATATAGATATATCTATAGTATATACCACACCCTATACATACCTATATAGATATAGCATATATATATAGATATATATATTATAGAATATATATATATATATCATAAACAAGTATGTGTGTATGTTACACCCACACACAGGACCCACACACACACACACACACACACACACACAACACAACACACACACACACAACCACACACAAATATATTATAATATAGATATATATATTTATATATAGTATATATATATATATTAACTTATATATGTATGCATATGTAGATTATATATCTTATAGATATATTTTTTTTTCTCTCTCTCCTCCGTGGCCATCACAGAGAGAGAAGAGCACTGACTGGATTATTTAGCTATATCTTGAATTTCAAGGAAGTAGACTGTTATCAATGGCAACATGAGGGTGGAGTGGCTAAATGGAGTGCCCGGCAGAGTGTGGAGGCAGGCAACACAGTGAATCCCTTCCACAAGCCTAAGACGAGAACCTGTCTGTGCCTCTAGGATCTCTACGCAGTGAGACTGGTAACTGTCAATAGAGCACAAGGCAAATGTAGGGAAAAAAATAAAAGAAAACCCTCCATAATCGGAACCAAACACTAGTCCCGCTGCCTGTGGGAGAAATCCAAACAATGAACCACATTTCCAGGAATACCAAAAGGGTCCTCACTGCCGATCAAGATCTTAAGGAGAAAATGATGCCCACAGTGGATACTGTTGGCGCGATAAGGTGTGGTGGTAAGTGCGAAGTTAAAAACTGAACGGAACAAACACATGAATGTTAGAATTCGCTATCGTTCAAAAAACAAGATGATTATTCTGTATTTGGGTTTAGAATGATAAATTTCTGTCTTATCTAAACCTGGATTAAGAGTGTTTATTCCAATTATCTGAAGTGTTAATATTAATCTTCCTCGTTAGGACACTTAGTTTCTTTCAGTAATATTCCTGTTGATAGGACAAGAGGAGAAAGAATTAGAGAGTGAAGCAGGCAGACGGCTAGAGAGGAAGAAAACGTACTTTAGATCTAGATTCTGAGTAAATGGAAGTCATTGCCACTAAGTGACAGCACGGCAGAGTAGAAAAAGAGAACAAAGAGATTGCAGGTACTGACAGCCGTCGCAGTGGTAAAAGGCAATCTGCAGGTATACGGTTGCGGCTGAGCAGGGGCCTTAGCCAGTAACACGTCACGATGGTCGTCTGTCACGCCTCCTGGGACGTAAGGGGATCGTCAGCTCGCATCCCTGCCTCTTGAAGGGCGCGATGTGGCGTCCCGGGTGGTCACACGCCCCTTTCACCGCATTGAAGTTTCAGGTGGGAGGGGCATCTCTGCATGGAAAAATGGAAAAAAGGAAAAAAAATTACAATTACGTAATGTGACTTCGTGGCCTGAGTCCTTCTTGGCTCCTTTTCCTTTATATGGCTATGTAAGGGTTAAGGGGTTCTTGCCATAGTAATTAGGTGGTACAGAAAATGATGTGCAATCAATTCATGGTTAAGGAAAATTGGGAGTGAACAACTGACTGGAAATGGCAAAGAAAAGGCACTCGGAAATAAAATAGCGTAGTTTAGACCGTAGCAAAAACTAACGACGATGACCTAGAATGTCTATAAGCTGGAACTGTGCCTGAGTCACACTACAGGTTTTCTGTTCGTTATGGTGCCATAGAAAATAGTAACAAGGATAATCTGTGCGCACAGCTAACAATGAAGGAAGATAACATGAGTGGATAGTTCTCTTTTCTCTCCGGCTTTGGTGGATATCTTACTTTTCTGTTTTATTTATGTACTTCCTCCTGCATTCACTGCTCTTACCATAGTTCCCTTCCTATCAGACCCTTTTCAACTAGCCTTAAAATGGATCGTTTCTCGGTTTGCCCTTTTCTCTAACCAGCTTTTATCTTAACCCATTGTGCCTTTTCCACTTTTTCTTTTCCCCTAATATCAACGATTCCTCTTTTCTTTCTACATTTTTGCAGTATTCTGGCATCCTCTCTTCCTATCTTGCCACTTCTCTACCTCTTACTCATTCGCTCCCGTTCTCACCTGACATCATGGGACGCCGGCAAACAGCAGTGGACGGGTAAATCTGTGCAGACAGGTCGGGTGCTGCGTAGAAGCCGTCTGTCCAGGGCAGGTCAGGCTGTGACATATGGGTATGTTCGGACGTCGGGGATCCTGCAAAAGGACAGGAAGCAGTTCTCTGCAACAAACATGACTTTTAAAAAGCGAGCGTAAGTTTTCATTTTTCTAGGAAATTATTAGTGGTTACTGTTTTCTAAATCGTAGGCCCGCTATCTTTTTGTTGTTTTAGATTATCATTCATTAGTCTTTTACCCTCTGTCTCACTTCTGTAAAAGAAGGAAGAACGACAAAGTAACAAATGGAACAAAAGACCTTTATAAAAAAAAAAAAAAAAAAAAAAAAAAAGAATACATTACCTGGCGCATTATTACTGGAATTCCTTGAAAATGTTTCCGTAACTAAAAGATTAACAGAAAGTATAAAAAGTGCAGCCATAATATTTCAAAATTCTCTTAATGGCGCTGACCAGGAGTGGGAGCCACTGCCAATCCCGCCACTCCGATAAGAAAGGAGGACCCTAAGAGAAAGACCTCCATGAAGCTCCTCCTCCTACTCAAAATGCCGTGGCTCCTCCTTCGACTCGACGTCGAGAAGGGAAGTCAACGAGGGTCCAGCTTCTTACTGCTATCCTGGAAGAGATCCTCTACGGGTCGGACGTAGCCGCCGCATACGATTGGGATTAAGATCTAGTTTTATCGGACATGGGTTTCCAGAATGGAGGACCTTAATTTGCATTCCTTTACTTAACGAAATAGAGAAAGAAATAATCTGTACTTATTGCTCTTCATTTTTCTTTTACGTACTGATATAGCGTTTTATTACACTAAATTCACAACTTGAGTAAGGTTAGGAATATCCAAACAAGACAATAAGTATTATTAAGATATTCTAATAATGAAATCGAGGACAGCAAGCAATGCAATGAAAACGACATAAGCCCTGGACTCACCTTTATGCTATTAATGCATATGTATCATATACGGGTATATGAATATGCATATAGGCACAACACCAAAAGTATGAACATGATGTAACATTTTAAATTATCTCTCTGTCTCTCGCTTACAAAAACATGTATCTGGTATACAAATGTACACACACACAACACACACACACACACACACACACACACACACACCACACCACACACACACTAACACCCCACACACCACAACACACACAAACACACATAAATATGTATATATATAGATATAGATATTATATATATATATATATATATATATATATATATTATATAGATTTACTTAATATAATATATTAATCACGCCCGTAGTATATAGGTGAATCGAAATTTGTACGCTCGTGATGTTTTTAATTTTGCAATTTTTTTCTGTTTATTATTAACAGTGAGACAAACCTGTGAGTGAGTAGTGGTGTATTAATGTTTATTTGCAAGGACTACGAGCTAAGAGCCTTAGCTCTTGCGTTTGTAATTGCAAAAGTCTGTTATCGATGTTATCCTTGAAAACCCTGTAGGTGATTGCGTTCCCCCCCCCCCCCCCTTCATACAGCGCCTGCAGCAAATCCGCCAGGTGATTTAATGCGTAACAGTATCTGTCTTAGGAACAGTATCGTTGCGGCTCTAAGATCGATTCTGAATATTGTTACCTTTATCATTCAATGGTTTCTCCAAACAACTTCGAGCTTGTCGTCCTTGTGGAAGGCGACTCAGTCTTGCTCTGGTCTACGTTAAGTTAGGTTGCTGAAGGCGTTCTTGTTGTGTCGCATGAATAACTTCAATAGAAATAGGAAGGTGATCGCTTCCACAGGCACTTGGCTGGCTATTGTGAAGAGACCAGAGATGGTGTCGGTAAAGATCCAAAGTACGGTGTACTCATCGGTTAGGACTAAAATCAGAATCATTAATCAGCTTAACTACTTGCTCACCTACCATCCACCGTAGTGGACACTGTAATGTATGATGAGCATTAAAATCACTAAATTGATTTATTTTTGTGGCGGACAATTCTGAAGAGCAAAGAGCTCATCATCAATTACCACAGAACAGCGGAAAGTAACTGGAATAAACATATAGTCAGATATGGGTCATTAATTGTTCCTTTCACATTTGACAAACTCCAAAGTAGAATCATAGTCACCAGGGACTGTTGTGACGTCAGTATTAATAAGGCCAAGAACTGCTGTATTCAAGTACATTTCGTATATACCAACTACTTCGGAAGTAAACTCAAAATCTGGAACATATTTTCTCTCAAACAAGGTTCCATATAAGTAACAAACTTGTGAGAAATACTTTTCACTACAGAAGCTAATGTAAGTTCTTTCGCTTTCTGTTTTTTTATTTTATTGTCATTATGTGGGGGCACAAAAAACAATTATATATAATATATAATATATATAGCTATATAATATATATAAATATATATAATATATATATATAATGTGGTGTTATGTCGTGGTGTGTATGTGTGTGGTGTGTGTGTGTGTGTTGTTGTGTGTGTGTTGATATTCAGTCGAAGAAAGTTGTATATCTGTATATGATATCCATATCAAAAACTATCAGTTAATTTCTAGGTATCTCATTTTAACCGATAGGCAAGGACGACGGCATAATCAACCGACTCCGTATTACTACTCATAGCTACGTCATACTAAGGTGCTGGAAACAAAGCAGAATTGCCAACCCTGGTACTACTCCCAGGAAAAGGGAGACTGGTGGATATGGTACAAGGCGACTCCGCCTCCAACCCTACCCTCACGGTCCTTTCCGACACCAAATGGTAGTTTCACAGCCAAACGACATTCGACAGGAGAAGAGGCCTCTTTGCTGTGTTAAGACATTTCTTGGAGGACTATAATATCGGGAGCATTAGACGAGGATAATGCAATTAAGGGCATTTAATCAAGCTTCAAGGCTTCGACGTTCCACTGTATAATGGTTGATGCCGAAGATTACATTTCATGGGTATGAAGTACCTTTCCTGCCAGTATATATATATATATATATATATATCTATATATAGATATATAAGAGTATAATATATAGAGAGAGATATAGATGTAGATATATAGAGATATATAGAGATATCTATATATAGATATTTACATATATAATATATATATATAGATATATATATATATGATGAGAGGTAGAGATAATATGGTAGAGATATATCTATATATAATTTATATTATATGGAGATAATATATATAATTATATAATATATATAATATATATAATATATATAATATATATATATAATATATATAAGCTCGAGATATATAGTATATATATAGTATATATAATTACCTATATAATATATATATAATATATCTTATATCTATCGATTCTATCTGTCTAATATATTATACTATAGTAGGGGGGGGGGGTGCGCCACCTCTCCTTGCTTTCCAGGGAACCTATTCTTGGGATGTGGATTTGAAGTCAGAAGCCTCATGTCCTGCTGCTCCATCGAGAGGGAGGCACGACTGGCTGAGTCGCGACCTGCTCTCTATCGAGAAGCAATCGAGAGCCAGTAGGTTTTAGGTAAACACTCGGTTAGTAAATTTAGCTCTTTATTGGCTCACAATGGTGTTCAGCGGTCAAAGCTAGCCGATTGAGCTGTGTTGGTGATTCGTTCACATAGTTCGTTCGTTTGAGATTTGCGAAGTTTGGCTTCGACCGGGCCTCATTATAGGGCCGGCCTGTTGGCAGCTATTTATGGCTGTTCATTTTGTTCTCTGACACTCTATTGCTACCGTGGGGCCGGCATTGCCAGCAGGGCCGCTCCTGCCGCCATGGTGTAAGCATGCGAATAATCCATTACAGCCGGCGGCTATTGTGGGCAGTCCTTGTCTCAGAAATTGTTGTTGTGCTCAAAAGTCTCCGAGGTAAGTACCAGCGTGGCGTTCGGCTGCTAAAGGCAATGCAACACCCCTTGTCGGCATAGGTACGAAAAGGCATTTACCTGGCTGTGCAAACGGCACGCGGACATTCGCTCTTGCCTCCGATGGAAAAACAAACCGTTTCCTCTGCTCGCTTTAACAATACTTCTGTATGATCTGCCGTGCGCAATAGCAATCAGTTTATCTGATTGTGTTGAAGAATGACTTCTGTAACCTCCTTTTTTGCCTTTGTGCATGATTTATGCATCTATCTTCCAAAGCAGGTGCCGGTTGACAAGTGACTGTGGACCTTTCCAGCGATCTGAAGCACCTCCTCCCATACCTAGGCTAAGGGCCCCCGGGGCCCCAGAGTTAATCGATGAGACATACTGTCCACGATGTCCGTCTAGCCTCTTTCAGCACTCGCCTGCCTTGGCTCAGCGTCTTTATTGTAATGGATCAAGGTCGCTGGTGGCGTCGTTCAACGCGCCTTAATGCTGGCGTTTCTTGCTTGACAGCTGTTGGCTTCATTCAGACCACCATGGTTACTGGAGGGGCGACGGAATGTCTCGCCACTTTTTGGAATGGATGCTTCCTGCCTGCCAAGGTGAATTCATGATGTGAAGTGCATTAACAGCACTTGACACACTGGAAATCAGTCACAGATCCTTGAAATACTGTTTAGTTGATCAAAAAGATTCCAGTCGCATGTTCAAGTCACCATCTCTGCATCCATTGGCTAGAATACCATTGAACCTCCTGCAATAACGTATTGGAAAGGGGTTGCTTCCATGTACGTCTGTCCATGTTTGAATTTGGAAATGTGTGGGAAGTCATAGTCAGTAAAACTGCATCTACTCTTAAAAACAAGCCGACTCCAAGGCCTTTCCTCGAGGGTTGCACAAAGTGTCCCCCACGAGGTGATGCCACCCATTGAAATCTACCAAGAGTAGAAAATTGGATATGGCAGCAGCTGCCCAAGTACATCTTCCAAATCATGCTAAGTGAGATTATTGGAGGAAGGTAGATGGATGTCAACCAGTATAAGCGCGTGTAGGCCCTATTATCAAGCGTTCACCTCAGTGTTGTCTGCAGGTTAATGGCCTGGAAAGGGAATATCCTGATGTACCAGTACTGCGATTCCTCCAGAGGTCCATTATCAAAAGTCCCCTAATGGGCTTGAATTGGAATCCGCTCAGGGAAATCCGGTCATCGAATTTCCCAGGTCATAATCTCTTGTAAGCATAACACAAACTGCGTTACATGCGCTATCAGATGTTGCAGTTCCTTCCCATTTTGCATGATATTCCCTGACAGTTCCTTGGTATTAAGGTATCCAGTTCTTAAACTACTTCTTTATAAGGTGTTTGGCCCAGCACCGTGGTCAAGGTTTGCCCCACCAACTTTAAGCTGTCCCTCGCCTCCCGATCTTAGGAGAATCTTTTGAGGGTTTGTCTTACCTGTGGAACTAGTTTCACAGGCTTCCTTTGACAGGCCTCAGGTTTTTTTTTTCTTTGCTTGGGCGCAAAGGACGGCACCGGAGCCTTGCTTTGGGAGCATTTGCCTAGCAGCGGAGGCCCTGTGGATGTGGTGCAGCTGGAGCTGTCCACTGTCTGAGGCCTTGGAGCCAGCCTGACAGCTCCCAAGACCCTACTTTGAAATCGAGTCTTTTGAAAGGGTCAGAGTTCTTTGCTTGGGCAAAGGACGGAACTGAGGCCTTTGCTTTAGCGGGCATTCTGCCTAGCAGTGGAGGCCCCTGTGCGATTGGTGCAGCTGGTAGGGAGCTGGAGCTGTCTGAAGTCTCTGGAGCCCTGCCTACGGCTCCAACACCCAATTTGAAATGAGTCTTTTTGGACAGGGCTCAGGATTTCTTGCCTCGGCCCCAAGGGACCATACCTGAGCATTTGCTTCAGGGGATTCTGCCTAGCAGCGATAGACCCCCCCTCCCTATGTGGATGTCCCGGTGCAGCTGGGAGCTGTCAACGTTGAGGCCTCTGGAGCCCTTAAATGATGGGCTCCAAAGACCTTAATTTGGGTGGAGGCGTCTCCTAATAGACCCTTCACTCCTACTCCTGGCAGAATTCACCAGAGGCAGTTTTAGCAATTGGGACTTGGGGTTTAAAGGAAGTGGCAGAATTGTGTGGTGTAAGAAGCACCGGAGGGCAAGGTTGGTGTTTAGGAGGATGGGCTAGAACTGAAGCAAAGGATTTACCTGGCTGTGAAACAGCACGGGGCCGGACATGTTTCACTTTTGGCCTCTGGAAAACTAACCTTCCTCCTTGCTATTCTTTATTAACCAATACTTTTTCAAATTTGTACCTTACAGGCTTTGAAGAAGCTTCATGGGACTTCTGTGCTAGTTACGGTAACATATATTTACTGGACAGTTTGTCCATCTCCTTGATGACAATGTTGACCACCCTTTACACTTATATTGTTGGTCCCATTTTCTTTAAAACGGGCAAAGTTGGCTCCATCCCATAAACCCGGGCAGTGGAAGCACCCATAGGGTTGGGCACATAGGCTTACTTGAGGTGGTACATGCCAACTTAACTGATTCTGGAAGGACTAAATGTGTTAAAAGTAGAAGAGAAGTGGTATTTTTGGTTGAATGTTCCAAATCACCAAATTTGTCTTCTTAAAATGTCTTACTACAAATCACATTAAACTTCTCTAGTTCATCTAAACAGCTTTACCTCAGAATACATCATCAGGTCTAGGGAAAAAGACCAAATTCCCTACACCTGATCTAAGCGGTTGTGCAGAGAACATGAAACTTGCCAGCCCCGGGCTGTTGCATGCATAAACACGCAACAACGGTCACTCGGCGTAGTCTGGTGACGAAACCTCAACTTGGCTACCATCCGCGCTGTGGGGTGATGCGAGGGATCATGTTTGATTATACCTAAACTATTTTTCTCCGATTGTGTACTTCAAAAAATATCAAGATCATGATTGATACACCATCAATGGTCTTTACCTACAACGGTATTACTATGAAATACTCTCATATTTGCCAGGTAAAATTCCTTAGTGGATTTGAGGAGGACTTTTCCCCTTCAGTACCTGGTGTGGGAGGCCTGGGAACAATACGATTACCATCTTGTCCCTTGGAAACTGGAAATTAAAAGGTTCCAAAGTGACATTGTTAATGTTATCCAGGGGGAATGGTCGGGGGATTGTGTAGGTGTCAGGAGAGAGCTAGGATCTTGTAAATGTGTAGGACTCATACAATTAGGACTTCTTCATTTCCTACCCCCCCCCCACCCACTATGGAGTCCAACAAGGAGGGAGCTATAGTTGGGACACAAAATCTCCCAACATCAAGGGAGACGACCGGAAAGAGGAAATATACGCAGCCACTATTACATACTGATGGCAGTCGCGGGACCTATGCGCCTACGACTGAATAGTGTCTGGCTTGACATCAGCATATTGACCAGACCCAATTGACTTGACCGGGCCTTGATCAAGACACCCGTCTAACCAGAATACAAGGACCAAAGAGGTGGTCGCTAGCTGCAGGGCGCAGCTTGCATCAGCGCTCAACCTCTTGGTAAATACGGGGACTGCCACACACACAAAACACATGTGGGCGAGTTCTTCCTCTAGTCCAAGATGGAAGGAACCAGGGGGTAGGTGCACTATCCCCTCTCATCACTCCGCCCTTTGGTCGCACAAGGAAGCCATTTCGGCTCATCCCCTCCTGGTGACCCCTCCCAGTATGGGTTGCCCCTGGTCCAGGCTCACCAGATCATTGGGACCCCTCAAGCCCCCCCACCGCGGCAAGGCGGTCTCCGTTAGGAGGTTAGCCCAGACCAGCTAAGGAAAGCGATGGCAGTAATCCATGGCCCTTTTTGTTTTGGGAGGGGAACTATTGAAAGGCCTCTTCCAGTTCTGGGCGTAGAGTGGAACTTTTCCCAGTACTTTTGAGGAGTCTGCAGGAATGAAAGCTCACCTGCCAGCACTAGGTGGGAAATGATGGAGCCTGGGGCTGTGCAAGAAACGTTTCTATAAGGTTTTTCTTAGTTCCCTCAGAGAAAGGATAACATCTAAGTTATTGGGTTGGCCTGTCTGTCATTCCTGGTTGTAGGATTGTGGTTGCCTTTCACCGGTTCGCCCCTGACAGACTATGCGCTGGTGCTGCAGAGAACTCCTGCACCAGTCTGTTTGCTTTCGATTGAGGGTCGTTGTG
This sequence comes from Penaeus monodon, assembly GCF_015228065.2. Classification (NCBI taxonomy): domain Eukaryota; kingdom Metazoa; phylum Arthropoda; class Malacostraca; order Decapoda; family Penaeidae; genus Penaeus; species Penaeus monodon. Next base: position 32,218,135 of record NC_051390.1, read on the forward strand.
TGTGTGGCATCTCGGGGCTGACGTTGCTAGTAGTAGCTCGCGGACCTGTGCTCACAGCTCTGTAAGGGTGGTTCAGTGGTCAAAGCATCACACCATTCCAAACCACTTTTCCTGCCTGATTTCTTCCTGCATCCCTGTCAACTTCCTTAGAGGGCTAGGTGTTTTGGGCTAGGTTGTTAGGTGTTCTTTGCCTTTGGAAATGTTTTCTACACATGTTCACTCACTGGTGACTTCCAAATCTCGTCATTAAAATTACCAGGCATCCTTATAACTCCTGTACCATGGCCGAGTTTGTCAGTAATCTGAGAGGCTGCCTTGATTTATTTGCACTAAGGGCTTCCAAGCACTTCCAAATTTCACTCTGGGGGGTTCATGTTTCTAAGACAGCTGAGGCCAAGGAATTCTGAAAGGCTTTGCCAGTTGGCTTTGTACTGTTTCACATCTTGGATTTGCTTGTGGCTGGGCGGGCCAGTAATCCATGAGGGTAGAAACAGTGCCATAATGGTCACGTGTCAGTCTCATCGACACACCATCTAATTCTTTCCACCAGGCTGCAGTGGCCGGTCAGGTCTAGGGACCCCTCCTTTGACATTGCGTTGGTCTTGGCTGTTGAGAAGAGCGATCTCGGGCAAAGTCTCAAGCATGTTGGCTAGGTGATGGCCTGCCACATCCGGTGCCCTGCAGGGAGCAAGGATGGGATGGTGTGCATTGAAGTATGATCACTTGGTCTTGTGCTGCAGTAGCATAGACCTGACTGATGTCTAAGCTCCTACAGCCTGGCCTGCTGTACACATTGTACAGCTTGAGAGGGCCCCCAGCCAGGTGAATCTCAACGGCAAGAGATTCAACATCCTCTCCACAGTGTGGTGCATCGGCTATTGCGGAGCAAGGGATTGTTGCTCTGACCAGGGTGATCAAGCCTCTTTTGCCAGCTATGCTTGGCAACATGAAGACATGATACCCTGAGAAGTGAACAGTCTCCTCTATTCAATGTTCCTTGATTGCACTATTGTGTGGAGGATGGCATTCTTTGTATTATAGCCATAGATGTTCCATTGTAGTATGCTTAGATTGTGTTCATGATATTACTTGGCGAAAGTTACATCAGAGACGTCTTTATATTCGGCTTCGGAGTCAGAGTCTGACATTGTGACGTCCTCATTGGTTGAGGGATATTCATCTGTTGTCAGGCTAACTGTGGGTCCACTGGTAGGTGGAGAGCCTTAGGTAGCTCTGACTTTTGTGAGTTTGGCTTTCTCACTTCGGGCTTTATCTGTGTATCTTTTCTCTTTGCTGACTTTACCCGAGTAAGGTCAGCTATTTCTGGCATTGGCTGCATAGATTTAGCATGTTCTGGCCCCTGCCTATGAGGGTTGGGGTGGGGAGGGGAGTCTCGTCCTGGGATGAGGGTGGGGCTGCTTTGGCTCTGTTCAGCTTCCTCCTTTCAGGACTGCGACAGTCTGGGTCATGCCGTCATGGTGACTGCGACTGCCTTTTCTCTTCCTCACTGGATCTCCCCAAAGGTGTTGCTACTGCCGTGACCATAGCAGTCAACAGTCATATCTTCCTCATCAAAGAGGAGATTATCGTCTCTTGGGGAAGCTTTTGCAGTGTTCTTTGAACCTTTATTCCTGTAGTTCTTCTACATTTTAGTTATGGTGGGAAACTCCTTTTTATTGGAGATATCATGTGTTAGCTGTGGAGGGGCTTCCTTCCTCTTAGGAGGTCGGAAGTCTTTTCTATCCCCAGACATGGATGCCTGGGGAGCAGAAACAAAGTTCGATTGCTTTTTAGCAACCTCTTGTCACCTGAGGGCTGCCTCTTTCCTGGAAAGAGGAAGCAGTCTCCAGGTGTGATGCCCCATGGCATAGTTGGGACATTTGACTTTTGTGTCCCATTGGCCTTTCTTGTGGGCCTTGAGGCACCACATTTAGGCATGGCCTTGCAGCTAGCCTGGTGGTAACTGTATCTTTGGCACTTGTAGCACCGAAGTGGCTCAGGTACATATGTTCTTAGGTTTTAGGAGCCCCAGTTTACCCAGATCAAGGGTAGTGATTGGGGCTCCTTTCAAGTCACCAGGACTTGCCTGGTTGGGCTCATCCCTTTTGACATTCGGGAAGTGTCCACGACCTGTGGGGTTGATATGATCACATCCACATTATATTATAGTGAAAAGCCATGTAGCACCACATTGACTCTCCTATCGTCAGGATTGAGTGGCGAGAAGCACATTTTTCTCTTATCATTAAGCTCCTTGGTTTCCTGCAGGAAATTCAAGGTAGCTTGGTTTTTAGGCATAATGATCATGCCCTGGCCTCTGGTAACGAGGATTGACAACCAGATTTTTCACTGCATCTCCAATACTCTTACCAGTGGGTAGGCATTGTCAAAGCCTTCAGGTTTAGAGGAACCTTAAATTATGGTAAAGGCCTAGGGGGTCCAGACTCGCCCTCAGAGTCTGTCTCTGGCCTGGGTCATTTTGGGCCACCCTTTCAGCTTAAATTGTGGGCGGCGGTCATGAGAGCAGCAGCTGTTTCAGTTGGTTCAGCTCGTGCTCCCATCTCGATCAGGGAGGATGTCTGAGGGTTACTCAGAGCTCTCCCTGATGTGCATGCTGGCCTGGAGAGGCCAGCACGGAGAGTTCATCTGCTGGACAATCTCGTGGACAAACATGTTTTTAGCTGATGTCGTGTCCATCTTAGTAGCAGGTCTCGGAGAGTCAAGCTGTGCTTTGCATTTTCGCTTGCCACTAGAAGACCACGTATGAGTGACTACTGTAGTCTGGGCCTTGCACGGTTCATCATCATTTGTATCTCTTTGCTGTGGGGGGATTTGAAATGTTTGCCTTAAATATAAGCAGTTATTTCATCCTCTCATGCCCCCCACCCACCACCGAGTCCAACAAGGGGAAGCTGTCTGTTAGAACTAATGTCTAACAGCCACAGGGGTGGTGAGAGGATATACACAGCCAATAGCAATTGTACCGCCCTCACGGGACCAGTGGTAGTGGCAACAGTAACAGTGACTGCTTGACCTAGCCTCCTGTTGGAGACAGCCGATGGATCTGACCGGGCCGAGATCAGACCACCTGTCTTGCTAGAATAAGGGACCAAAGAGATGTATTGCTAGCTGCAGGGCATACTCATGCACAGCATTGCTCACCCTCCAGGACTCCCATCTCCACAGCGTACTGGAATACCATGCACAGGAAACACACACATGGGTAGATATGAACCCATTGGGAGAGACCAGAGGGGATGTCCTTCCACCTACAATCATTGTTTGGAACCTTTTCTTTCTCCCTCTAAAATTTATACAACCACCCAACGGCTGTATCACCTGACAGCTCTAGACCTGCACTCAAAGAGGAGGTTCCAGAGGCAGGACCCAGAGTGATGGTGATTCTGCACTCCACAGCTTAAAATGGTCACAATGTATACTCTCCGGTCATGTCCGGGGAGCTATCCAGGGATTGGCAGGGGCCAGATCGCCAAACGACATGAGCCTGCTGTACTGTGTGCCAGAGCTCGTTGCGAGGTGGTTACCACAGCACTCCCCTTCCAGTGTAGCGGTTGCAAAACGAACTTTCGAAACTCTACATCGTTCCTGGAAGTACGCAGGTTTCACGCAGTCAATGCTGATGTTGTCCTCCCTTGTGGACACCAGATGGTGATGGTCTTACCACCCCGCTTGATGGCAGGAGTGATGTGTGAGCAATTTTAAAGGTTGTGTGGTAAGTAAATGTCTTGCTGCTGTGAAGGTTGTGTGGGATGGAGTGGATGCGGGCTATGAGGTCATGAAGCTGTTTTCTGAAAGCTCACGGCATTCCGTAAACCATCTCAACTGTGCTGCACTGAAGATCCTGCTTGAAAGTGGTCTGTATGTGCAGGAGCACTAAAGGCAACTAGTTCACCCAGTGACGATTGGAGCTGTGAGGGCCTCCTTCCATTGGCGGTGTAGGTGCTCTACCATGCCATTGGCACTGGGATGGTATGCCGAGGTCCGGATGCTGCTTCGAGCCAAGAAGAATCACTAGTTACCTCCAGAGCTCGGACTCGAACTGAGAACCACGATCGGTCGTGACCAATCGCCAGGAGTGCCATACCGAGAGATCCAAGTGCTGATGAAGGTCTGCAAGTGCTTGATGGCAGTCTAACCGCAAGAAGTTCCTTGCCGGAGGCACTGTATCGATTTTGGTGAGGGCTGAGAGTCTGCAAAAAGAAAGCCAGGGGTCTCCCAACCAGCCAGGAGGCTGTATAGGGAGCCAGTAGAGATGCACACCTGGAAATGAACCTACTGAAGAAATTTATTATACCAAGGTACTTTTGAAGCTGTCTTTTGGTTGTTGGTCTAGGGAACTACCTGATGCTGGTGACTTTTTCCTGAGCTGGGGTGATGCATCCCTGGTAATTGTGTGACCTAAGAAAGTAAGAGACTTACCAGAGTTGATGACAACTACAGCTTTCTGCAGGCATTCGAAGAGGGCATAGAAGTGTTTTTGTGCTCCTCACGAGGTGCGGGAGAAGGTAGCGATCAGACACAGTAGCTGTGCAGATATGGCGATTATCACCACAAGGGTGCCAATCACCATCTTTCTTCCGTATGAGGTGTAGGGGGATTCCCTCTGGCTGTTGAAAGGACGTATGATTCCGAGTTCCCTCATGTGCTCAAACTCTGCCTTGGCAATGCGGAAACGGTCTGGTGCAAGGGGGCCTGCAATGGGAGTAGACCGGTGGTCCAGTCATGAAGATGTGGTATGCGACAGTGTGTGATGGTATTGTTGCCACATTGATGGGCTTCGTCAGTGCTGGAAAGTTGCGAAGCACGGCTCTATAGGTGCATTGGTTTGGTAGCACTGTTTAGATGCAAGGGACGCATAAAAGGGCCAATGAGGCTAGGGTGTGGGCCCTTGACTGTTGTACAAGAGACCCCGCTTAAGGTCCACTGTGAATCCATGCAAGGAAGTCTGCTCTGAGGATGGTTGCTTTACGTCAGTGACAAGGAAAACCACGTCAGCTTCGAGTGCGGGCGCTACTGAAAAGGAGTATCATGGAATGCTCACCATATATGTTGATTGGTGAAAGAAGTGGGCGAGTGCCTGTCTTTGTGGGATGCGGGAATAAGGTTGACTTCTGCTCCTGTGTCTACCAGAAAATGTGGGTGGGAGTTGTTGTCACGGACCTAGAGCAGGCGCCATCCTGGCCGTTTCCCGGCCAGGAACAAGGGGGCTCGCACCGACGCGCCCGGGTGCTGAATCTAGAATGATAGAAATAGTAGCTACCTGGAGTCGGAGAGCAGCGGCTGTAGTTTTGACGTGCTGAGGCATATTGTCTCGTTTGCGGTCACGGTTGGCACGATGCAGAACTGCGATGGCAGAACCTGGGATGCAGTGAAGGATCAAGGGCTGTGAGCCATCGAATGGCGGTTGAGTTTGGCAACCTCCGTTGCGAGGGACTGGAGAGGTTACATGGCGTAGAAGGAACTCCTGTTCCACCTGCAGAATCCATTCAAAAGGGCAAGCAGTGGTGCAGGTAGGCAGTGGTTTAGGGGAGGCTGACAGATTCAAGTTGAAACTGGGCTCTTAACTCCGAGGGTCAGCAGTGTAGGTTTTAGGTAAACAATATGGTTAGTCAATTTAGCTCTTTATTGGCGGAGCTCACAATGGTGTTCAGCAGTCAGAGCCTAGCCGATGAGTGTGTGGTGATTCTGGACTCCGTGGCACGCACTCCACACACAAATAAGTAGGTGGTGGCAATTCAAGTGTGTAAGGCACTAGGAAAGACCTAACTACTTCAGTTAAAGAGCAATTACTAGTGTCACCTCCACTGCAGATCGTCCACTGGGTTCCCAAACACACCTGACAGTACATATTCACACACACACACACACACACACACACACACACACACACACACATATCACCCACATATGTATGAGCTTTTGATGAACTCAGACTGTTTCCATAACGCAGCAACAACGTATAATAAGTCGTGTACCACAAGAGCTACCCTGGTGTCCTGGGCCTCTAATCTCGCTCGGCATTCATGTTTCTGAGTTTCTTTATAATAAAATATAAAAAATATCAGATTTTTCTGAAATTTTCTGCTTTACCTGCACCTTCAGTGCTTTAATCTTGCAGGTCACATGAGACTACAGCAGTCAGCACCCGAGCTCGGGCACGCAGCACTCTTCTACCTCAGAACAGCCCTTACAAGCTTCAACTTCTGATAGCGAGGTCCAGTTGTTAGGGGCGTCCTTTAAGTGCATATTTTTATTATGGCTTCTCTTCCTTTTTCATGTGACTTTCCTGAGCCTACCGGAATTTTCCCTGAGGGCTCATATATTTGCTGAGGGGTGGGCATCGAATTATCATTCTTCGCCTTCGGCAGTAAGGAAGGGTCTTACACATAACTCGATCCCCCTTTGGTACTGGGAACACAACCAGGCTTCCACAGAGAGAGTAAAGAATGGAAAACTCTCTTGTCTATAGCTTTTAGGTTAATACCAAAAGTTCAGATTTGTTTTATTGATCCCTCCAGGACAACGGCCAAGGAGTTCGGATTTGGTTCGATACCCAGGATGGTTGCTACTCCAGCTAACCCCCTTTCTCAAGGAAGAAGGGCGAACCATGACTGCTCTACGACCAACTCGACTCTGAACAATGGAACTCTGCACTAATAACAAAACCCAGGTCACTTCTCAAACTGAGAACGCAAAGTTTGCGAATGCTCAATACATGAATGAAAATCACTTTTGAATGTGAATCCCTTGTCACCCAAGGTCCTTGATGGTCAAGAAGATGGCAATTTTGATTTTGTTAGGAAATTGGTGGAATGGAAAACTCCTTGTAAAGGTACAATATAACTCCCAGATTAAAGGTTTACTTAAGCTGATGCAAAGTCATGATCTCAGAACCAAAAAAATAAACTAACTAGGGGCCCAAATACATGTAAGGGAGTGAATCTTTCACAGGGATTAAAGACGGACAGAAGGAAAGTGAAAAATTTCTCGGGAGGGGTTGAAGGGAAGTTAATTTTATTTTGACAATAAGGAAAGGAATCGTTTGGAAAACATAAGGGGACTGTTTTCTTTTTTCTTCCTTTTCCTTTTTTTCATTTCTGTTGCTTAGAGTATGTCAATGTTGGATATGAACATGGGTCTAAGTATTCGGGACATAACCATCCAAAAGCCAATGTATTTGTTAATAGATGCCTAAAATTCAGACCACACCCTTCATTAGTATGTATTGGCAGGCGATCCTGTAAGGGGACTATTAAATGGCTATGGTAAACCACCTCTCGACGAGGCTCATGTCGTTTGGACGGTCTGGCCCCTGGCTAATCACCGCGAAGCTCCGGACTGACCGGGACAGTATACATCCACAGCAGGGCCATTTGATGCATTGAGTCCAGAAATCACCACATACTCAACAAGCTAGGCTTCGGACCGCTGAAACACCATTGTGAGCTCCGCCAATAAAAGAAACTAAAAGTGATTACTTAAAACCTACACTGGTGGACCTCGGAGTTTAAGAGTTCCAGTTTTGACGGGGAGTCTGCAGCCTCCTGAAAAGACACTGCCTACCTGCACCATTGCGCTTTATAAATGGAAAAAGTTCCCTTCTATGTCCATGTCAACCTCTCCCACATCACAAAATGGGATACTGAGACAAATCTCTCACCTGACCTCCAACTTCTTCATCAGCAAAACCTCATTAACAAAGCCAGGAATGACAAAACACCTATGAAACCACCCTACACCCTCATCCATGCAAACAACACACTTGGCCTCCGTATCCTGCACTCACGTTCCTCCAAGGGCTCTTGCCGGCGCAGTTCAACCTTCCTACTAGCATCAGGAAAACTCCCCATCAAAACAAAACTAGGGCTCAAAGGCTGACACGATCCTGGCATACAGAACACTGCACAAAGTTTCAAACGGCATCAACTACCTCAGAGTCCTCGCAAACACAGGTTGGCCAAAAACACAAGCCGCCATCTTCGATGGTCCACAAGGCCTTGACACCCTCCACTGCATCCCCGGTTCTGCACTGCAGTCCTGATCGTGCCAACCGTGCAGCCCGTGACCCGCAAAACGAGGGGGACAATTACACCTCAGCACCATTCAAAAAACTACAGCCGCCGCTCGCCCTGCTCTAGGTCCGTGACCAACAACTCCACCCCACGGTTTCTGGTTAGACCACAGGAGCCAGAAGTCCACCTTATGCCCCACATCCCACAACGACAGGCACTCGCCCACTTCTTTCACCAATCAACATTATCCGGTGGCTTCCCTGATACCCCTTTCAGCAGCGCCCCCCACTCGAAAAGCTGACGTGGAATTTTCCTAACTTGTTGATGTAAAGCAAACAATTCCTCAGAGCAGACTTCCTTGCCATGATTTCACAGTGGACATTAAAGCGGGAAGTCTCTTTGTACACCAGTCAGGGGCCCACCAACCCTTGGCCTATCATTATGCGTCCTCGCATTCTAAAACAGTGCATTACCCAAACCAAATGCCACCTATAAGGAGCCGTGGCTCGTGAAGTTCCGGCTGACGAAGCCCATCCAATGTGGCAAACAATACCATCAACACACTGTCGTCAATACCACATCGTCAATGGACGGACCCACCGGTCTACTCCCATTGCAGGCCCCTGCACCAGACCGTTTTCCGCATTGCCCAAGGCAGAGGTTTGAGCACATGAGGGGAATCGGAATCATTTGACCGCCCTGCCAACAGCCAGAGGGAATCCCCCTACACCTAATTACGGGAAGAAAGATGGGTGATTGGCACCCTTTGTTGTGATAATCGCCATATCTGCACAGGTACTGTTGCCTGATCGGGCTACCTCTCCCGCACATCCACTTCCTTCACACACGAAACTTCAGGTGCACGGAATTGTCTCCAAAAAACTGGCCATCAGATCCCCATCGCAGAGGAGGGAACAATCCAAGGGACCAACTGTATACACCCCCTTTGGCCCATACAAATTCTACAAATGCCATTTGGCCTCCGCAATGCCCACCCAAGGGCCTTCCACCGTTTTCATTGGGACTACAGGTGTGTTTTCGTTTTTCATCGATGCCATACTATTCGCTCAGGCAGCAGTCGTGAGGAGCATAAAAACCATTCTATTGCCTCTCCTGACTGCCTTAGAAAGCTGGAGTTGTCATCAAAACTCTTAATAAGGATCTCTTTGGAGTCACTCCATTACTGTTTCTTAGTCAACAATTACGGGGATGCAAACACCCAGCTCAGGAAAAAGTCAACAGCAGCAGGCTAATTCCCTAGACCAACAAACAAAAGACCAGCTTCAAAAGTACCTTGGTTGATAAATTTCTTCAGTAGGTGTCATTCCCAGGTGTGGCAATCTTACTGCTCCCTACCAAAGCCATCTGGTGGTTGGTAGGCCCCTGGCTTTCTTTTTGCAGGACTCCAGCCCTCACCAAAAATCGGGACCGGTGACTACGGGCAAGGAAAACTCCTTGGCTGTCTAGACTGCCATCAAGCCATTTGGACATATGTCGAGGAGAAAGGGACTTTCCACATCCTTGAGGGGATCACAAGACCCTCACTTTCGCCTGTACCACCAGAAGCCCACTGTAGTCTCCACGTGAAGAAGGGGACCATATGGAATCCTCATGGCCAGTTTACAAAAACCACTACGGCACAGCCAAGGCACCAACCCAACCCAGGTCGCCAACGCCTAGCAAGAGTATCGATAGTCATGGTAAGTGCCAGTAACAACCCATCAACTACACATGTATTTGCAGGCATTTTTTTTCGAGGCTTACCATGCTCACGGGGAATTCGTGCAAGGCAGGACCTCATTCCAAAGCAAAGTCGTGGGCCTGGCATCACAATAGAAGGACCGTCCCGGGTTCGTGGAAGCAGTAACCGCATCGATTGACAGTGTAAGGTTACAGATCACGGGCACACTAAAGTCCCCTGCAGATGTTCCTGGTACCAGGACGGCCACTTCCAAACATTGTACGGCTTAAATTCATATGGAAAAAATTAAGCACACTAATCACAAGAAAGCAATACCTAATTCTCGACGCTGGTCAATTTTGTTAGCCAAATATTTAGTATAAAAACATTGATAATAATTATCACCATCGCCCATAGTTTAAATATTATAACTTGTTGTTATTGATTGTTTATATTATCATTATCACCATCATGCATTATTATTATAATATTACATTATCCATGAATATTATTATTTATTATTAAATGGACATTATTACTATTGTTATCAATTTATTACTGTTATCATTATCCATATCTTAATTATTAATTATTATTTATTGGGATAATTAGCATCTTTATTATTGCTATTATTGATCATATCATTGTGATTCATTCATTAAGTCACAATGGTTACCAATTATCCAATAGTATTTTATTATCATTATATTATTGATTCTTCTTCTCCGACGTAAGTTACCCACTTTGCCATTGAAGTGTACGAGTTCCGGCAGGTATGCCACAATTTTAACACGATATCCGATGGGGGGGAGGGGTTAGGAATAAAGGAAAGAGGGAAGGGAAAGAATGGGGAAGGGAGAGGGGAGGGGGATGGGGACTTAAGGAGATAAGGAGGTAGAGAAGAGGAACACGGAGGGGCTTAAGGAGAGGAGGATTAGAGAAAGGGGAAAGTCGTATGGAGAGAGGGAGAGAAAGGATGTGGGGGTATAGAGAGAAAGGATGGGAGGGGATGGGATGAGCGGGGGGGGGATTTCCAATTGGGACTGAGGGAAGTGGCAGGAGTTCGGAAAGGGAAGAAAGATGGAAACGACAATGAAAAATGAGGCAAAAGATAGGAGAGTGGAAGAGGATTTCCACGGGTCTGCTCTTTATCATTAATAATATTATAAATCCATTATTACTATTACTATCATTATCCTCATCAAACATTCTTCATACTTATCATTATCATAAATATTTTTTATTATTATTATCATCATTATCATACTTATCATCTGATTGGATTCTTATGTTCATTATTATTATATTCATTATTTATCATCAATCGTTATTTGCATTATTACTGTTATTA
>NC_051390.1:32234199-32288783 GCF_015228065.2 Penaeus monodon
GAGCGAGAAGAGGAGAGGAGGAGACGGAGCGAGGAGAGATAGATAGCTGTGTGTGTGGTGTGGGGTTCGATTTTGATTTTTGTTGCTTGTTGGGTCATTTTTTGGTTAGGGTAGGGTCAGGAAACGATCTGGATTTGGCAATTAGTCTGAGAGATCGAATAGGCAATAGGGTGACGGTATTGTTTATAAATGACAGAAAATATTAATCAAATGGTAAGGAGCTCGTTTAATCATTTCAGTTCCCAACCTCTAATCACCTCTACTACAAACATAAGAAGATTTATAACTGAAAGCATAATTGAGGGTTATAAAGAAAGCATAAAAAGTATAAAAATAAAGGGATTATAATTACTAAATTACCACTCTTGATACTTTAACAAAATGTATTATATATATTAATATATATATGTATATGTATACCATTAATAACATAACATACATTGCATATTATATTTATATTATATAGATATATATGATAATTCTATATAAGATATATAGATATAGATATGCATACATACACACCACACCAGAAACACACACACACCACACACAACACACACACCATATATATAATAATATATATATATATATATATATAGATAGATATATATTTAATATGTGTTTGTGTGTGTGTGTGTGTGTGTGTGTGTGTGTGTGTGTGTGGTAGTATGTTTAATATGTAGTTATTATATTAATGTAACTATATATATTCATATACACATATTAGATATATATATTATGTATGTATACATTATTATATTCATATATACTATATATATATATATATATATATATATATATATATATATATATATATATAGATAGATACAATAAACACACACGTATATAATACATATATATATATATATTATAGATATCGATATATTACTATTATATATAAAAACTAATAGGATGTATAGTGTATATATGCACATATATGTATATATACATAAAATTACAATATATATGAAACTACTGATAAACTATATGTATATAAATGTGAAAGAGATGGTGTGGTAAGCCTAGATAGAGTGAAAAGTGCTTGCTTGCTTCTCGCTTGCAGCTGTCCACCACTGGCTAACTCAGTGCGGAAAAGGGAGCAGCTTTTGCATAAAGTCTCCCGCCAGGTCCACAGCCGCATCTATTACTCAAAAGGGACTTTTGCCAGTGCCTGTCGAGGCCACCATGGGTTAACGGGGTACCTTGCAGTCCCAGGGCTAAAACTGGGGGGGATCTCGGAGGCAGCAGGAGGCCCAGAGATACAGAAGCTATGGCTACCGGCATGTTGGGACCCGGCTTTGGCTCCTTACACAACTCCTGCCCCCCTAGCCACCCCTGGGTAATGGGGGCGCTTGGGGGAGGGTGGGCACTTGCCAGTCCTTCTCCCCCAGAAAGACCCATTCGGCAAAACATATTCAATTAAATGGATAATTATGCTGGGGGGAGGGGTGTTTCCCCATCCCACCCAGCAAGCAAGGGCAGGCGTGGGGTCCCGCTGGGAGGCAAAATGTGGGGCGCAGGATTGAATGAGAGGTTAATCGTTTCCCGCCTGCGCCACCGGTGCCAAACCCACCATTGAAGCCTGTGGGCATAAGGCTCGGGAAACCCACAGGCAGATGGGGCACAGTACCACAGCGCCAAAAAACACCCTGTATTTGTGTTGGCCAGCCATCGGTTGGGGGCAAGCAGAGGTGGCGTGCACCCAGAGGACAACCGAGGGCTTAACCTCAGGCGTCCTCGTTGCTTTCTGGGTAGGCGCTTCTTGGCTTGAAAAACATCCGGTCCTTGCGGGAGGATGAGATCGTTACACTTCTGATATCTCGGGGAATTGAGGCAACTGGGAGTTTGGAGGTGGCTGTCTTATCAAGAGGTTTGAGAAGACCTGGTAAGTGGGCACGATCAGTGTGGCTGGGTACAACCTACTTAATGCGGGGGCCTGCAGCGATGGTTCACCACCTCCAGGGTGTTAGCCATACCATGTTAATATTTGTTACTTTGTGCTGCTGCACATAAATAGTATCTGAAAATAAATGGAATTAATCTTTGTTTAGAGAAAATTGAAAAATGTGGATTTTTTGTTTTGTAGTATCTCCCGCAAAGCATTGTGGCAGTGCTTTGTTTTTAAGCCATGTTTTGGCGGAAGGCATGATGTGAGGTGGATATAAAATTTCCCAGTATTTAGGGGAGGTAATAGAATATCTGAAACAGACTTTGAAGTATGTAACGTTTAATGATATAATTCTTACAGTTGTATTGTAAATATAAAATGAACTATCAGTAAACAAGTAAATGATACAAGATGATAATGGGGAATGGATGGAACTTTTGGCAAAATGTTCACAAAGAGTTTTAATGTTGTTTAGGAGTTTGTTGTTGAAACTGTGTCCATGAGGGGGACTTGGGACTGTCTACTAGGACTGGGATGCTGATGGTGCAAGTTGAAATACTTCTTTTTTCCACTGTCCTAATTGAAAATGATTTTTATGAAAATGTTGTTGTTATTTTCTCCGGAAAAATTTTGATCATATGTGGTTTGTATGTACAAGGATTCTTTAAAATTAGTAAAAATTCTTTTAATATATTCATGAACGTCATTGCATGTAAGTATTATTCTAGTATGAGAATTGTTGTTATTTTCAACCATTTTACGGTGAATTGAATAAACTTGTGGAATATACAAGCCTCGCGTATTTAATTGGCATAGGTGTACTGAGAATTTTGGATTTTCTTCACGACCATGTTCACGTATAACCCAGCCAATCTCCAGCCGGACTTCAGCATCCGGTAGTTGAGGTGACATCGGTTGATGAGCGTCTTATGCATTCAGAACTGAAGCATGCTTTTGGCTTAATGTCTATTATTTGCTGTATACACTCATACCGTTGTATGTAAAAATTGATGTGAAAGAGGCGTTTACACCAAACTTGCATCTTTGGCAGACAAATTGCCCCAAGCGAGATCTTCGCATTGTTCTGGGCAACCTCAATGCCGGTATCTGGCTGCTGACTTGAGCACATTTATATGTCTGTCCCAGCAACCCCATGGTGCTTCGGGGGAAGCTGATACCCAGCAAGCGAGAATAGCCTTTCCCTTCTCGAGATTTTGCTAGGTCCCACAAAATGAGGATTTCTGGCCTCCTGGTACCAGCGCTCCAACCCCGCAAGCGGACATATACAGCGAACGGGTACAGTGGCCAAGGAGATGACCACATTCTTTTTTAGCACGCGATTGAAGATCGGCCAGAATGCAGGATTTACCGGAGTCCGCGAGTTCTGTGGCATATGACCATAGCTGGGTTGTGGCTTACCTACGGGTACACTCTTCAACACCCCCCGTCCCTCCGGTGGCCAACCCTAAGGTTTGCACCTGGACAGACTAAGGGAGTAGGAGTGTGCCCGGGGTTCACATGGCAGTCTCGACCAATTCACAGAACTCGACAAACCTGGATGTGACCCCGTTGCTCTGAGGGAGCTCTTCAAGGCAAAACAATCGAAAGCAGCTCCGGGAGGTTTCCATTGTCGCAAGGGCTCGGTTTTGAATGGTAATCAAAGTCTTTGCATCCACTCCATGGTGTGTAGGGGCTCCGGAAACTGCGAGAAGGGGACAAAGGAACATTCATTTAGGATTCTTAATGAGGGGAGGTTGAAGGCCAGTTCTTAGGCTAGATTGGACCTTCACCCTGCCTACCAAGGCCATGAGAAAGCTGAAAATCTCAGCACTCCCTAACAGATTGGACTGCAGTCAATCAGACGGATGGACGGATTCACCTTCAGATCATGTTGGGTTCGTGAACCGTTGGGCTGAGTATTTGAGCAGTTGTACCAGGTTAGACCTCCAACAGTTCGCTTGGATTTGCAAGGGGATGGTCACAGTGCCATTGTTGCCGGACCACCCATCATGAGGAACCTCTACCCTAAACCAGAGGAAGGATGGCGATTTACCAAAAGATGGAAGAGTGGGAAAGCTGCAGGCTATGTGATGATCCCTGCTGAACTGCTAAAAAGGCTGGGGGTAAACCTATTGTTCTTGGGGGCCCTGCATACAGTCCTGACTTCCATCTGGCAGTCTGGTACCATTCCCCCTGGACTGCTGAGGGGCCTCCGTGGTCATCCCTCTCTGGGAAAGGGGAAAGGGGATCGCGGGATTGGACCTAACCGTGGCATTACCTGCTCTGCATTACCAAGCAAGGGTTCTCGCCCACATTCTTTTGAAAACGGAATCCGCAACCCAATAATGAGGCAATCAGAGACCCCCGGAAAAGGTTCTGGAGTTACTCCTGGCAAGTTCCACAATATTACCGAGTTACTAAGCAGCTTCGAGTAATTGGGGAACACTGTTCATAGTATGTCGTGGGTTGTACAACCTACATGGACCTCAAGACAGGCGTTTGACCGTGATCGGGAATCGCTTATGGGAGATCCTGAGGACTCATATGGAATTCCGGACACAGATTTTGGGCCAAAATAGCAAGCTTTTTTTTTTACTTGGACTGAAAAGTGCTGTAAAGTGTGGTGTGGTCTGGTCGAAATTCTTCCCTGTTAATTCCCCAGGGGTGAGGCGAGGCTGTGTCTCTGCACCAAACACTTTTCAACATGGGCCAGAGCTACTAGCAAATCAGTGTGGAGCAACAATAGGCAAATATCAAGGTCTCAGACCTTGGGAACTTGGCTGACGATTGTGTGGCTATTCCTATCTGGTTTCCTTGGATGTCAATGTGGGCGGCTCTTGAATTGCATTTAGCAATTGAGGTGAAGACCCTAGGCCTAGAGGGTCTCCTGGACCAAGACCAAAGGATTCAGGAATTTCTTTGGGGGTGTTAGGGACGCTTCCAGTCGATCCATGCTTGCGGCGAGGACCGTTGAAGTTTACATAGAGTTTTACAGACCCTTTGGTAGCATTCGTCCATAATCTCTGGGCTGTCCGGACAAAGAAGTTTAATAGAGGGATTGTTCTGGCAACAAGGAGCATGAACTAGATGAAGCAAGAGCGTTGGAGGATGTCGGTTCCTATGGCCAGAAGGACCAAGCTGTGTGTCTTTCCAAAGGCCTCTGGATACGTTCCATTTTGCTGTATAGAAAGCAAAACCTACACGCTATACAGTGTTCTTTCGGAGGTCTCATCTTGATGCCCTTTATTTGTAACAAGGGGACCTTAGCCGGATCATGGGGTACTAGTTGGGCAGGACCACATGTCCAAAACCGGCGGTTACAACTGTGAGAGAGAATGGGACCTGTTACTTGCATATCTGGGATCGCCAACTCAGGCTATATGGGCACCCTAGGTTCGTGTCCTGTGGACGAACTGCAACATTCAGGTTGTCTCTCTGCGGAAGGACAACCACGGGTGGGAGGAGGCGTGCTAGTAGGGGACGGACCCAGAGTCCATGGCTGGGCCAGCTCGAGAGGACCCGTCACGAGGAATTAGAGATGGCTGGGGCCTGCCGGGAGACTCGCCTTCGAGGGATCCTCGTGGCTGGAAAAGCGAAGGGTGGATGCGGCCATTGGCACCCCCGTCGGCGGTTAGCCCTTGATTGGATTGATGATGAATATAATAGGTGTGTATATATAGATAGATTCTATATAGACTATATTTATATATAATTATATCAATTATATGTATATACATACATATACCATCTATAGAACACACATAATACATAAAATTTAATAAATATGTCATTTAACATATATATACATATGTTATAGATAAAAAAGTAGATATGTATAACCCCACACATACCTATATATAAAAGATATGGGTCTATATTACTATATATAGGACCATATATAACATGTAGACACATTACACACACACACACACCAACACACCCATATATATATATATATATATATATATAGATATATATATATATATACCATATATAGTACATAAATATGATTATATGTATAATATATTTATAAAATTGTAGGTATGAATCTATATTATATATCAAATGTAAATATAATATATATATATAGATAAAGATATATCTATATAGATATATATATAGATATATATGATATATTGAATATATGAAGTAATGAATCTATTAAAGACGATAGAGAGATATTATATATAGCTATATCTATAGATTACCAGATACTTATCTAATATATTACAAAAACTATATACAGACATAGAGATATATCTGATATAGATTATAGATGCAGATAGATATAATTATCTATATTATATATATATAGATATACAGATGTATATGCACGATAATATAATATATATATAATATATATATATATATTATATATATATATTATTATATTTTATTAAATCTCTCCTCTTCTCTCTCTCTCTCTCTCGCTCTCTCTCTACTATATATATATATATATAATATATTATATATATATATACTATATATATAGGATAGAAAGACTAGATAGATAGATAGATAGATAGATAGATAAGATAGATCATAAGCATGTACATATATACAGGGATATATATATATATTAATTATATATATATATATTATATATATAAATTACATAATATATTATTATTATATTATAAGATTATATATATATATATATACTAGAGAAGCGAGAGGGGAGATGAGGAGAGCGAGAGGAGAGAGCAGAGAGACGAGAACGAGAGAGAGAGAGGAGCAAAGAGTAGATACATAGATAGATAGAATAGATAGATAAGATTAGATAGATAGATAGGATAGATGTATATATATAATTGTTATTAATTACCATACATATTATGTATATAGTTATAATATATATATATATGTATATATAGATATATAGATATATAAATATATAGTGAAACACACATACAAACACACACAACAGATATATATAATACTAGATATAGCATAGATATCTATATGCGATTAGATATTATATAGATACTATATCAGTAATAGATAACTAGAGTAGAGATAATATAATAGATACATCTATAGAAATGAGCTATAGAGAGAGGATAGGGATATATAGGAACAACAACACAACAACACAGAGTATAATATCTATATATATATATATATATATATATATGTATATAGTATTATTATATAATATATATATATATATATATATATATAATATATTTATATATATATAGTGTATATATCATATAATATTATATACACTATATATATATATCATATATACTATATATATTATATATATCTATATATATGTAATTAGGCACACACCACACACACACACACTCACACACACAAACACACACAAGGAACAACAGGACACACAAACACACACACCACACACACACACACACACCCACACCACACACACCTATATAATATAATATATATATATATATCTATATATATATATATAATATATATAATTTATATATATATAATACATATATAATTATATCTATTATATAATATATATATATATATATTATATATCTATATATGTATATATTATATTATTATATATTATTATATATATATATATGCATCTACATCTAATATTAAATGTGGTATATATATATTTATATATGCATATATGTGTATATATCCATATATATCATTTACCACACACACACACACAAACACATGTACCACACCACACCACCACCACACAACACCACCCACCACACACACACACGCGCAGGGACACCACACTCACACACCAAACACACCAAACAACCCCCACCACACACACACCACACCACACACACAAACACACACACATATATATATATATATCTAGTATATTATATACATATTATTATATATATATACATATATATATAATATATATATATGTGGTGTGTGGTGTGTGGGTGTGTGTGTGTGTGCTAGTGTCTGTGTGTGTGTGTTTGTGTGTGTGGCGGTGTATGTGGTGGGTTGTGGGGTATGGGATATATATGTAACTATACACATATACGATATAGATAATTATATGTATATACTAGATATATATATATATCTAATAGTATATAGATATATATACTATATATCGATTATACATACAACATATATATATATCGATCTATATACATATATCTATGATATATATATATATGTAAATATGTATACCCCATTACACCACACCACCACACCACACACACACACACCCAACACAACAACACACTATATATATACATACATATAGTGCATATATAAAATAGGCTTTACACACACACAAAAAACACACATATAATATATATAAAAAATATATAAATTTTAAAACAATATATATATATATATTTTATGATTATAATAAAAATGTATAATTATATAAAAATATACATATATATGTGTGTGTGTGTGTGTGGGGTGGGGTGTGTGTGTGGTAGTGTATGTGTGTGTGATGCATTATATATAGGGTATATATTACACACAAAATTTTAATAATTCAAAAAGATTTTTAATATATAGTTTAAAATTTTATATAATAAAATATATATATATATTAAAATATATAATAAAATTAATATATATTATATATGCATTTATACATGGGGTTGTGTGCGTGTGGGGTATAAGGATATGTGGTGTATGTATTATATATATTATATATATATATAATATTAATATATTATATATTATATATAATACTTATATATATATTAAAATATTATATATAATATATCCATATTATATAAAAAATTTTTATATATAAAAAATTTTGTAGATATAGATTAGATGTTTTTTATATCCCTATAAATCTATATATTTATATATATGTATGTAAAAAAATCCCACATACAATATAATATATATATATATATATAATATTTTAAATTATTATTTTTAGGGGTATATATATACATATGGGGTTGTGTGTGGGGGTGTTGTGTGGGTGTGTGGGGGGGCTTTATAAAAGGGGCATACACACACACACACACACACACACACAAGCACCAAAACACACACACACAAAAACCCACACACACACCCAAAAACACCACCCCACACAAAACCACACACACACTTTTATTATATTATATTTATATATATTTTAATTAAAATTAGTTAAAAATTTATATAATTTTTATACTACATACATCCATAAAAATACAACATACACACACACAAACCCCACACACACCCCAAACCCCATCCCACACACAAACACACACAATACACACACACCACCAACACACACACACCCCCACAAAACACCCCACCCCACCACACCCCGGGAAACCACACACATACACACACACACACCACACACGCCCACACGCAAAACCACACAGGGCATATTATTTTATATATATATTTTATATATATATATATTATTATTTTATATAAAAATATAGGGGGTAAGTAGGGATGTAGGGTTTGTATGCAGGGTTTTTAAAAAAGATATATTATTTTTTATTTTATATTTTAATATATATAAAATTATATTATTTTTAAAATTAAAAGTGATAAATTAATATATATTATATTATGGGAATTAATATATTTTTAAAATATTATATTTATATAAAAAAATAAAATATATATAATAATATATATTTTATATATATATTAAAATTTTTCTATATTATATATATATAGATATATATTAAATTTTTTATATATTATTAAGTGTGTGTGTTTTGTTGTGGGGCGGTGTGTGTGTGTGGTGTGTTTGGGTGTGTTTTATACATACATATACATATATATTTTTACATTTATATGTTATAATATATGCTAATATGAATAAAATTTTCCATATATAAAAACATATATATACATATAAAAAAATATGGGTTTTAATATGGGTATATTATTTTTTAATAGAAAATCCCAAATTTTAATAACAAAGGAAATAAAACCCTACATAAAAATTACACCAAAACACACAAGATATTATATTATTAATTTTATAAAATTATATTATATTTTATATATTTATTATATATTATTTTGTGTGTGTTTGTGGTGTTGTGTGTGTGGTGTTTTTTTTGGTGGGGGTGTACATACATATACATTTGTATTTAACATATTTTATGTATAATTTTAAAATAAAATTCTTTATATTTTATAGGATAAAAATATAATTATATTATATAATTATATACAAAATTTTATAATATATATATATATTTTATTTTATTTGACCGAGTGGATAGAGTATGGACTCAAAGCCCTCATAAAGTTCGAGTCACCACCCGGGCCCGCGTTTTTTTTTCCCTGGCCCCAAGGGGACATTCACCTCGTTTGGGCCTATAGGCGGGTCCAGGGGGAAGGTCCCGAGCCAGCCCCAAACCCGGATGAATTGAGATTTTGGCGGCAGGAAGTTCTGGCTGTTACAACGTAAAGACTATAAAATGCGGAAAATTTCCCAAAAAAGAAGAAAAAAAAATGTGTATATATTGAAAATTTTTTAAAATAGGGTAAAACAATATATACTATGGGTACATATATGTGTGTGAAATTGTGTGCAGTCCCCTTTTTTGTGTATGTGTGTGATGTGTGGGTTGGGGTGTAGGGGATGAGTTTGGGGTTTTGTGTGAAAAATAAAAAAAACAAAAATTATTTTTATATAATATAAAATTATAAATAAAAATTATAATAATATAAAATATATATATATTTTTATATAATATTGTTTATATATATATAATATATATATATATATAAAGTATAAATAAAATAAAAACAAATATATATTTTATAATATATAATTTTTATATTTTAAAAACCTACCATATTTTATGTTGGGTATTTTGTTTTGGGGGAAATATATCATATAAACACACCATATATTTTTACATACATTTTGGGGGTTAAAAAATAGATAGATGTTTGTTATAGAAATTAGATGAAAAAGTGTGTAGTCTGTAAAATATGTTTTACGTATTAAAAATCTAACATACATATATATATTTTATATATTAATATAATATAATATTTTATTTTAAAAAATATTTTAAAAATTTTATTTTAATAAAAAAATATATAAAATTATATATAAAATATATATATATATATAATAAAATGTAGGGAAATATAATTTTAAATTATATATATATATCCATTTTCCCCAAAAAAACATATGTGTGTGGTGTGTCTGTGCGTGCGTCCCTGTATGTTTTTGCGTGTTGTATGAAAGTTTTATATATATAGATATTTTTAATTTAATATATAATATTATAATATATATATATATAATTTTTATATATTAAAATATATATATAATATAAATATATATATATATATATATTTTTAAAATTTTAAAATTATAAAGAGAACAAAAGGAGAGAGAGAGAGAGAGAGCAAAAAAAATTTTTGTTTTTTTGTTTTCATACTTTTGTTTGTGGGGTTATGAAATAAAACATATACATACGCTTAAAGTTGATTTAATAAAACGCTTATTTTTCTTATGGGGGTTTGTTTAAAAATGCCTTTCTACTCGTTTTTTAATGATTTAAAAATACTTTTTACATAAATTGGGTAACTGTTATTTTATAATTTTTAAAAACCCACCCCAATTGGGGAAAATTATGTAAAAAACCCCCATATCAGTAAGTAAAGAAAAAAAAAACGCTATTTTTCCTCTCTTTTGTGTTTTCGTAAAATTTAAAAGAAAATGCGGAATTAAGGTCCCCCCATCGGGAAAAACACAGTTTCCCAAAAATTTAAAAGGGGGGTTTCCTTCATCATTTCCCATTGATTTTTTGAAGGGGACGACTTTTTATTTTCTAATAAGAGATATAAAGTCCGTTTATTCTCGCGTATATTTTATGTTTTTGGTTTTATGGGAAAAAAAACCTTTCCCGTTTTGAAATGCAGGGAGTCAACCAAAAAAAACACGAAAGAAATTTCTGACATTTTAACTTTTTGATAAGGGGCTTTAAGGGGGAATGGAATTTGAAGCGCCTGTCCCCCCCGGGAAAGGGCACACGGGCGGCGCCCTACGTCGACCCGAAAGAGGTTTCCTGCCCGGGGATGCGTAAAAAAGCTGGACCCCGTTGATTTCCCCCTTCTCGACTCGAGGCGAAGGGGGACCCGGGGTTTTTTGGGAAAGTAGGGGAGGAGTTTTCTGGCCTGACGAAAGGGGACGGCCCCCCCACGGTCCTTTTTTCCCTTCTAGTGGGGGTTTAAGCATTTGCTCCCACTCCTGGTAAAACCCGGGTAAGAGAATTTTTTAAAAATATGGCTCCCCCTTTTATACTTTTTTGGTTTAACCTTTTTAGCTAAGGGAAAAAATTTTGGGAGAATAAAGTAAGGCAAAAAAGGATCCCCGCATTCGTTTTTTTTCCCAAAAAGGTCTTTATTCCATTTGTTACTTTGTCGTAACCCTTTCCTTAAAAGAAAAGAGATAAAAGAATGATAAGTCCAAAAAACAAACCAAAGAAAACCCTTCACAAATTAGAAAACATAGAAATTTCAATTTAATTTTTTTCCCTAAAAAAAAAAGTTTTAAAAACTCCTTTTTAAAAAAATCAGTGTTGTTGCAGGGGAACCCTGTTTCCTTTGCCCTTTTTGGCAGGACCCCCCGACCCCAAAACATACACTATTAAACAGCCGACCTCCCCTTTGGACGGGGACGGCTTCTAGGGCCCCCCCCGGGACCTTCTCCCAAAGATTACGCCCATTTGCGTTGCCGGGTCCCATATGTAAAGGTGAAAAACGGGAGCGAATGATAAAAGGTAGAGAAGGCAAGAATAGGAAAAAAAGGGGTTTGACAGAGGATCTGGAAAGAAAATGTAAAAGAAAAAAAGGAAGGGGTTGAATATTAGGGGAAAAAAAAAAAGGGGAAAAAGGGCCCAGAAAATGGTGAAAAAAAGAAGGGTTTAGAGAAAAAAGGGCAAAACCGAAAAACAAATCCTTTTTAAAGGGCAAAATTTAAAAAGGGGCTGAAATAGGAAGGGAAACTATGGAAAAAAGGACAGTGAATGCGGGGAGGAAAGGCATAAGTTTAAAAAACAGAAAAGAAAGGGATTCCCCAAAAAGCCGGGGAGAAACCCGAACTATCCAATCATTTATTTTCCCCTTCTTTGGGTTAAAATTGTGCCAGCATAAGATTAATTTTTTTTTTAGGGAAATAAAAAACGAACAGCCCCCATGTAGTGGGGACTCAAAGCATATTTTACCAGCATATAAAACATTTTTGTTCACTGTCGTTAGTTTTGCAGGGTTTTTAAAACTAAAACGCAAATTTAAATTTCCCATTCCCCTTTTTTTTTGAAATTTTTCCGTAAAGGTTCTTCAATAAAAATTTTCCCTTTACCCAAAATTTTGATTACACTTTCTTTTTCTGAAACCACCAAATCACATCCAAAGCCCCCCTTTTAACCCCTTACATACCATATAAAAAAAAAAAAGACCCAAAAAGGGACTCCCCCACGATTCCCTTACGAAATTTTGAAATTTTTTCCCTTTCTCCCATACAGAAAAACCCCCTTTCCAAACCCTAAAACTTCAATCCCGGTGAAAAGGGGTGGGGGCCCACCCCGAGGGACGCCCCCGGCCCCCCCTTCAAAAAAATTTTCTTTGCACCGGGGGTTTTCCCCTTTCCCGTCCCAGGGGGGTGACGACGACCTGGGAAACGTGGGGGGCCCCCGGGCGAAGGCCCCCTTCTCAAACCGCAACCCCGTAAAACTGCCGTTTGCCTTTTAAACCCACTGCGACGCTTGTAAAGTACCTGCTATCTCTTTGTTCTCTTTTTTTTAGTCGGTCCGGGGCTGTCACTTATTTGCCCAATAAAATTCTTTTGCTCAAAATCTAGTCTAGAAACATGGGTACTTTCCCTTTCCCCTATCTGGGCCCGTCTTCTTTTTCCCACCCCTTATGATTTTTTTTAAAACCCCTTTTTTTGTTTTTAACGGTAATAGGGGCCTGAAAAAAAAACTAGTGCCAAAACAAGTAAAAAATTTAAAAATAACACTTTAAATAATTAGGGAACAGGGGCTCCTTAATCTAGGTTTAGATAAAGGGCCAGAGGTTTTAAGGGATTTTTAGAAAAATAAGCCCTTTTTTCATCTGATTTTTTAGGGATAGCTTAGCGAAATTTTAAAAATATGTTTTTTTTTCGTTCATTTTTTACTCCATGTTTTGGGGGTTTTTTCATCACCCCCACTGTATCGCTCCAAACCGTACCACTGTAGGGCAAATCCTTTGGGTTCCTTAATTTTCTTGATCGGAGCAGTGAAGGGGCCCCTTTGGGGTTAATTTCCTGGAAAATGTGGGGTTTATTTTTTGGATTTCCCAAAAGACAGTCAGGGGGCTATTTTGAATTACGATTTTATGAAAGGGTTTTTCCTTTTTTTTCTATTTTTCCTTTGTTTCCCCCATTTTTAAAGTTTTTCAGTCTCACCTGCTTAGAACCCCAAAGGCCGGGTTCCGGCTTTGGGAAAGGGGTTCACTGTGTTTCCGCCCCTTTCCCCACCCCCTGTCCCGAACCCTAGCAGCCCCACCCCTTTTGGGGGGTTTTAAAATAAAAAGTCCAACTATACAGTTTTTAATCCAAAAACGTTTAACGATGTGCTTTAATCCGAAGTGGTTTCACTTCTTAACTCCCTTGGGTTTGGGTACGGAAAGGGTGGAAGAGAAAGGAAAAAAAAAAGGGGGAAAAAGGGGAAAAAGAATTACACGAAACACACACACACACACCCAAAATAATTGTATATATTATAATATATATATATAAAATATTATATATAAATACTTTTTTTTTTTTCTAACGGGTTTGGTTTTATGTTTAAGCCCCCCCGTGGGCCCCATATGATATTAAAATTTCTGTGTATGTATGCAATATATATATAAAAATTTTAATATATATAATAATTTAAAAATATATATATATTTTTAAATATATTAAAATATATATATTATATATGCATACCATATAAATGCAATTTTATATATATATAATATATATTTTATATTTAATATATATATATATATATTATTTTTGTGGGGTTGGGGTTTTTTGTGTGTGTTTTGTGTGTGGTTGTTGTTGGTTGTGCGGGGCCGTTGGGGTAACCTTTGGGGTTTTCCCTTTCCCCCAGGGCTGGGTGGGGCCCCCCTTAAGAGGGGTTTCCGGAAAAAATTGATGTTCAACGCCAAAGGTTGAACCCAAGTGATCTGCCCCAAAAAACCCCAAAAGTTTTAAACCCGCCCCCCCCACCTGCCCCCTGTGACAACGCCGGGAAACCCCTTTGTTCCCGAAATGGCTCTGTTTTTTGGCAGTTTAGTTTTTATTTTATTACTCTAGAAATCTAGAATTTGGGTTTTCCTTTTTCCCCCCTATGCCTGTTTTCCTTCAATTTTATGAGCCTTTCTCCCGACCAAAAAATTTTGTTTTTTCCCATTAAAATGGTTTTCTTTTTCCCTTTCAAACAAAGTAAATAGCTTTTGCCCTTCCCCTTTGCAGACGTTTGGTGGGGAGCAAAAATTTTTTCCCGGGCAATTTTTAACTTCAAAAATATCAAGTACTATCAAAAATGGTTTTTTTCTGCTTCGATTTTTTAAAAATAATCACCGACGGGATATCCACCTGACGTTGTGTATTTTTTGATGGGAAAGGGGGATCGTTCAAAAGCCCTTTCACTTACATTTAGTTTTTAAATTACATTAAAAGTTCCTGCATATTGTCTGAAATTTCCAGCTGCAATTTTCTTTTTAAGAGGGGAAAAGGAAACGTTTCAAAAAACATTCAATATCATGCTAGAATCTTTTTAATGGTACCCTTGTCCAATATTTCCATTGGTATCTGCCAAAAACCCGTTTTTCTTTCAGAAATGTTTTGCTTTAGAATTCCAGGGACTTCCTCATTAATTTTTCATTTTTACCCCGTTCCCAAAAAAAACCTTTCATTGTTAATAGTTGCTGTATCTAAAGTTTTCCTTGATATTAAACACGAAACAATTTTTAATATTTGGATCAGAAACCAAAGAACCCTCGGAAATGGTAAAAAAAGGGCCCCGTAATAAACACAGACGAACGAACTACTGTGCCTTCCCATATATCAATGATGAAAACCCTTTTTGGGCAAAAATTAAAAAGAGGAAGACAACGTGAAAAAAATTCAATGGCAATTTGTTTTATTATAAATTATTTTCACTGTCGGGTTTCAGGGGGGGTGGCCAAGCAAGTGCAAAACTTCTGGGAGATAGCGGCCTTCTCTTCAAAACCCTTTTAAAACCTCACAAATGCGATCTGGCCCTCAATGTGAAATTTAGCGAAGGGGGGCCTGGGGAGGAAGGTGCTTTTTCCCGGAACGGTGCCCCCTTGACCCACGCTTGGAAGTTTCCAAAATTTGTTAAGAAAAGGAGGGTGGGGGGCAGTGGGGGGTACCCGTGACCCGCAGTCAAATTTTTTTTAGGAACTGTCCAAAGTCCTGCGGCAGCCCGAAAAAAAAACCAAATTATTGGGAAAAGAAAAATTTTTCCCTTTGAAAAAAAGGACCCGGAAGAAAAGTATCATGGAAACAAAAAATTGGAAGCAAAGGGTTTAGAAAACAAAGAGTCCAAAGCAAAAAGTCTGGAAAAAAAAAGAATTGGGAAACAAGAGGGCTGGGGCAAAGAGTCTGGGAAATAAAAAATTTTGCAAGCAAAGAGTCGGAGGCCAAAAGTCCCGGGAAAAAAAGGATTTTCCCAAACAAAAATTTCCGGGAAAAAGGTCCCGGAAAAAAGAGGCCCGGAAAAAAAAGGATCTGGAAGCAAGAGTTTCCCGGGCACAAAGGATCTGGAAGCAAAGAGTCCCCCAAACAAAGGATCTGGGAAACAAAAAAGCCGGAAACAAAAAGGGTCTGGAAGCAAAGAGCCGGAAACAAAGGATCTGGAAGCAAAAAAGTCTGGGGAAAAAAAAAGGGTCAGAAGCAAAGGGGTCTTTGGGAAATAAAGAATTTGGGCAGCAAAAAGGGCCGGAAAAAAAAGGATTTTGGAAGCAAAGAGTCCGGAAAACCCAAAAAATCTGGAGCAAAGGTCCCGGGAAAAAAAAAGGGAAATGGAAAACAAAAAAGTTGGAAATAATGAATTTTGGGAAACAAAGAGTCCGGAAACAAAAAGGAAACTGGAAAACAAAGGGGTCCGGAAACCCAAAAGGGTTGGAAGCAAAAAAGTCCCCCCAAAAAAAAGGACTGGAAAAAACCCAAAAAAAAGGTTTTTTGGAATTTAAGGAATTTTTGGGAAAACAAAAAGTCCGGGAAACCCAAAAGGGTCTGGAAACAAAAAAAGTCCGGAAACAAAGGATTTTGGAAGCAAAGATTTCCCGGAAAACAAAGGGAACTGGAAGGGAAAAAAAGTCTGGAAGTAAGGGAAAATTTTGGGAAACAAAAAGGTCCCCCAAAAAAAAGGAATTTTGGAAGGGAAAAAGTCTGGAAGTAAGAATTGGAAGCAAAGAGTCCGGAAACAAAGAATCTGGGGAAACAAAGAGTCCGGGAAAAAAAAAAGGGTCTGGAAGCCCCAAAAAGTTGGGGAAAAAAAGGCTCCGGGGAAACAAAGAGTCCCGGGGAAAAAAAGGGTTGGAAGCAAAGAACCCGGGAAAAAAAGGGTCGGGGAAACAAAGGGGTCCCAAAAAAGGGTCTGGAAGCAAAAAGTCCCAAACAAAGGATCGGAAAACAAAGAGTCCGGAAGCAAAGAGTCCCCAAGCAAAGAGTCTGGAAGCAAAAAATCTGGAAAAACAAAAGAGGGCCGGAAAAAAAAAGAAACTGCAAGCAAAAAAGTCGGAAACAAAAAATTTTGGAACCCAAAAAGTCCGGAAAAAAAAGGATCTGGAACAAAGAGTCCGGAAAAAAAGGATCTGGAAGCCAAAAAGTCCGGAAAAAAGAATCTGCAAGCCCCAAAAAAGTCCCCGGGAAAAAAAGGATCTGGAAGCAAAAGGTTTCCCGGGAAAAAAAAGGATTTGGAAGCAAAAGAGTCCAGGAAACAAAAGGTCTGGAAGCAAAAAGTCCGGAAACAAAGGGTCCCGGAAACAAAGGGGTCCGGAAACAAAGGGGTTGGGGAAACAAAGAGTTTCCCGGGAAAAAAAGGATCCCGGAAGCCAAAAAGTCCCCGGGAAAAAAAAAAAATCCCGCAAGCAAAGAGTCCGGAAACAAAAGGGTCTGGAAGCAAAAAGGGCCGGAAACAAAGGGTCTGGAAGCAAAGATCCCCAAAAAAAGGATTGGAAAACAAAAAGTGGGGAAAAAAAGGAAACTGGGGAAACAAAGAGCTGGAAAAAAAAGGGTCTTTAAGCAAAAAGTCCGGAAACAAAAGGGTCTGGAAAACCAAAAAGTCCGGAAGCAAAGAGTCCGCAAAAAAAGAGGGCTGGAAGCAAAGAGTCCGGAAAAAAAAGGATCTGGAAGCAAAAAAAGTCCCGGGAAAAAAAAGGGTCTGGAAGCAAAGGGGTTCCCGGGGAAAAAAAGGATCTGGGAAACAAAGAGTCCGAAAACAAAAATTTAGGGGCAAAAGAGGGCCCGAAGCAAAGAGTCTGGAAAAAAATGAATTTTTAAGGGAAAAAATTTCCCCCAAGCAAAGAGTCTGGAAAAAAAGGGGTTTTGGAAGCAAAAAAGTCCGGTAAAAAGGATCTTGGGAAACAAAAGAGTCAGGAAGCAAAAAAGTCCGCAAGCAAAAACTCTGAAGCAAAGAGTCAGGAAACAAAGAGTCCGGAGACCCAAAAGGGTCTGGAAAAACAAAGAGTCTGGAAGTAAAAGAAATTTTGGAAAACAAAAATCCGGAAACCAAAAAGGGTCCCGGAAGCAAAGAGTCCGGGAAAAAAAGGAACAGGGGAAACAAAGAGTCTGGAAAAATGAAAATTTTTAAACAAAGGGGTCCCCAAGCAAAAAAGGTTTGGAAAAAAAAGGGTCTGGCAGGGAAAAGGGGTCCGGTAAAAAAAGGATTGGAAGCAAAGAGTCAGGGAAGCAAAAAAGTCCGCAAACAAAGGGCTCTGCAAGCAAAGAGTCAGGGAAACAAAGAGTCCCCGGGGACAAAGGTCTGGGGAAACAAAAAGTTGGGGAAATAAAGAATTGGAAGCAAAGAGTCCGGGAAAAAAGGATCGGGGGAAACAAAGATTCCCGGGAAAAAAAGGTCGGAACAAAGGGGTCTGGAAGTAATGATTTGGAAGCAAAAAAGTCCGGAAAAAAAGGAAACTGGAACAAAGAGTCCGGGAAAAAAAGGAAACTGGAAGCAAAGAGTCCGGAAAAAAAAGAATTTTGGAAAAAGAGTCTGGAAGTTTAATGAATTTGGAAGCAAAGAGTCCCGGGAAAAAAAGGATCTGGAAACAAAAAAGCTGGAAAATAATAAGGGAATTTTGGGAAACAAAAAGTCCGGAAACAAAGTATCGGAAAATAAAGAATTCGGGAAACAAAAAGTTTCCGGGAAAAAAAGATTCTGCAAGCAAAGAGTTTAGAGGCAAAGTGGGCTGCAAACAAAGGGGTTTTGGGGAAACAAAAGAAATCCCGGGAAGCCAAAGAGGGCTGCAAGTAAAGAATCTGCAAGCCAAAAATTTTGGAAGCAAAGATCAGGAAGTTAAAAAGTCTCAAAACAAAGAGTCCCGGGAAACAAAAAGTCAGGGAAACAAAGAGGCTCAAACAAAGAGTCGGGAAACAAAGAAATCGGAAGCAAAAAGTCTGGGAAACAAAAGGGGTCTGGAAGCAAAGAGTCCCGGAATAAAGAGTCTGCAAAAAAGATCAGGAAGCAAAGGGGTCAGGAAGCAAAAGAGTCAGGAACAAAAAGTCTGCAAATAAAGAGTCTGGAAGGGGAAAAAGTCAGGAAACAAAGAGTCTCA
This sequence comes from Penaeus monodon, assembly GCF_015228065.2. Lineage (NCBI taxonomy): Eukaryota > Metazoa > Arthropoda > Malacostraca > Decapoda > Penaeidae > Penaeus > Penaeus monodon. The sequence continues at coordinate 32,253,851 of NC_051390.1, forward strand.
AGTAAAAAAGTCTGGCAAGCAAAGATTTTGGAAGCAAAGGGGTCGGAACCCCAAAAAGGGCAGGGAAGGGAAAAGGGGTCAGGAAGTAAAGAGTCTGAAGCAAAGAGTAGGGGAAACAAAAAAGTTGGAAAACAAAAAAGTCAGGAAGCAAAGAGGGCCGGAAACAAAGAGTCGGAAGACAAAGTCCCCGCAAGCAAAAAGTCAGGGGGCAAAAGTCTGCAAAACAAAAAAGTTTAGGAAACCAAAAAGGGCTGGGAAGCAAAAGATCCGGGAAGCAAAGAGGTTCCCCGCAACAAAAAGGCTGCAAGCAAAGAGTCGGAAACAAAGAGTTCCCGGAACAAAGGGGTCTGCAAAACAAAAAGTCTGGGAAACAAAGGGGGTCCGGAAGCAAAAAGTCTCAAGCAAAGAATTTTGCAAGCAAAGAGTCAGGGAAAACCCAAAAAGTCAGGAAGCCAAAAAGGGCCCCGGAGACGGAGGTGGGGACGGGGAGCGGGGGGGAGACCGGGGAGGGCGGGGGTGGGGGGACGGGGTGGAGAAAGGAGGTGGGGGACGGGGAAGACGGAGGTTTGGGGATGGTGGGGACGGGGAAGGGGCGGATTTTGGGGAACCCGGGGGTGGGGACGGTGGGGGACGGAGGTGGAGGTGGTGGAGACGGTGAAGGGGGAGGTGGAGACGGAGGGGGAGACGGGGGAGACGGGAGGGGAGATTGGGGGGAGACGGTGAAAACGGAGGTGGGGGACGGTGGAAACGGAGGGGAAAACGGGAAATGGAGGGCGGAGGTGGAGACGGTGGTGGAGACGGTGAAGGGCGGAAGGGTTGGAGGGCGGAGGGTGGACGATGGGAAGGGGGTGGAGGGCGGAGGGGAATGGTGGGGGGACGGAGGTGGAGGGCGGGGGGAGACGGGGGGTGGAGACGGGTGGGAAAAGGAGGTGGAAAGGGGAGACGGAGGTGGAGGAAAGGAGGGGGGGGGAAAACGGAAAAATGGGGACGGAGGGGGGTAACGGGGGAAGACGGAGTGGGAAACGGTGGAGACGGAGGGGTTTTTGACGGAGGTGGAAACGGAAAAGGGGGAACGGGGAAGACGGAGGGGTTGGGGACGGTGGAAAAGGAAGGTGCCCAAAGGAGGTGGGGGACGGAAATGGAAAAGAAGATGGAACGGAGGGGGAGACGGTGGGGGGACGGGGGTGGAAAACGGATTGGAAAATGGGGGAGAGGGGAAGACCGGGGGGTGGAGACGGTGGAAAGGGCGGAGGTGGGAGGAGGTGGAGACGGAGGTGGAGGACGGAGTTTGGGGATGGGGAAAAAGAAAGGGGGAGGGGAAAAGGGGGGGAGACGGAGGGGGAGAAAGGTGGAGACGGAGGTGGGGACGGGGTAAAAAAGGGGGGGGGGGGAGACGGGGGAGACGGGGGTGGAGATGGTGGAGACGGAGGTGGAGGGCGGTGGAGACGGGGGGTGGGGATGGGGGAAAAGAAGGGGGAAAAACGGTGGAGACGGAGGGGGGGAGATGGTGGGAAAAGAAGGGTGGAGGGCGATGGTAAAGGAAGGGGGGAGACGGTGGGGGACGGAGGTTTTGGGGAAAGGGGGGAGGGAGGGGGTGGAGACGGTGGAAACCCAAGGTGGGACGGAAAGGGGGAGACGATGGTAAAAGGAGGGGGGAGACCCGGGGGAGACGGGGGAGACGGAGGGTGGAGACCCTTTGGGGACGGGAGGGGGAGAAAGATGGTAAAGGAAAGGGGGGACGGTGGGAAAAGGAGGTGGGAGACGGTTGGGGACGGAGGGGGGAGACGGGGGAGACGGAGGGGAGACGGGGGCGAAGGGGGGGGAGACGGAGGTGGAAAACGGTGGAAACGGGAGACACAAAACTGGGGAAACCCGGGGGGGCGGTTTGGGGCCCGGGGGTAAAGGAGGAAATGGTTAAGCATGAGGCCCGCGTCATTGAATTTCTCCCTCGGAAAGTATTCCCGCCACTCCAAGTGGGGCTGCCCCAAGTTCATCCGTGGGGCCCCGTAGGGCCTGAAAATGCCTTGTGCTTCCCTGGAAAAGGTCCCGGGAAACCCAAAAGAAATCACCTTGATCAAGAATGGGCCCTTTTCCCGGGGGTGGGCGGCAGTACTTTTACTCCGGGGTCTGCCCTGTGGAGGAGCTAGTAACGGGAATAGGGGGGAAGCGGTGGAAACGGAGAGGAGGTGGTGACATCTTTTCAGGATGAAATGAGGGGCCTGTAGATTCTGGGCTGCCAAAAATGACGTTACGCAAGCCAAAAACCCCATGGGGATTTTCATGGCAAGAATATGTTGCCCAAAAAATGTCCCAAGAGTTGTTGGGGAAAATGTAATGAAAAGGGAATGGCGGGGAAATGGAGGGGGGGACGGGGAAAAAGGAGGTGGAGACGGTGGGAAAAGGGGGGTGGAGACGGTGGAAAAGGAGATGGAGGCCGGCGGGGAAAAAGGGGGTTTTTTGGTGGAAACGGAAGTTTGGGGACGGCGGAAACGGGGATGGAGACGGTGGAAAAAAGGAGGTGGTTTACGGGGGGCGGGCCCGGGAAAAGGAAGGGGGGTGGAGACCGGGGGAAAAAGGAGGTGGAGGTGGAGACGGGGGAAACCCAGGTGGAGGTTTGGGGAGGCGGGAAAAGGAGGTGGGGGCAAGAGGAAAGGGAAACGGAAAGGGGGCGGGGGAGGGCGGCGGAAACGGGGGTGGTGACGGAGACGGGGAAAAGGAAAGGGGGAGGTGGAGGGGCGGCGGAAACGGAGGTGGAGGTGGAGACCCGGGGGGGGAAAAGGAGGTGGCGGTGGGGGGACGGGGGGTAATGGAGGAAATTTTTGGAAGCATCGACGGCGCGTCATTTATTTTCTCCCTCCCGGGAAAATTTTCGGGGCCAAAACCCAAAGGGCCCGCCGCAAGTTTACCAGTGTTTCCCCCTATGGTCCTGAAGAGATTCCTTGTTTTTTCCCGGGGAAAGGTCGGGAAAAAAACCAAAAAAAAGAACTCAACCCGTTTATCACGAATGGGCTTCTCCTGTGTGACAGGGGGCCCCTACTTTTTACCCCCGGAAGTCTGCCATGTGGAGGAAGGTAGGGGGTGGAAATGGAAAGGTTTGGGGGTGGGGAAAAAGGGGGGGGGGGAAACGGAGGTGGTGGCGGAGACGGCCCGGGAAAAGGATGGGGGCGGTTTGGGGACGGCGGTTTAAAGGGGGAAATGGTGGAAGCATCGACGGGGGTCATTGATTGCTCCCTCCGGGAAAAATACTGGGCCCCATCCAAGTGGGGCTGCCCCAATTCATCCAGTGGGGCCCCCATGGTCCCGAAAAGATGGGCCCCCTTTTGCTCCCCGGAACTTTTGGAAAAAACCCGAAAATCACTGTGATCCCCGAAAGGGCTTCTCCCTGTGTGAAAGGCCCGCTACTTACTCCAGAAGGTCGCCTGTGGGGGACTAGGGAAAGTGAAAAGAGGGTGGAAGCGGGGGAAAAGGAGATGGAGGGTGGTGACCCTCTGTCAGGGTGGGAAAAGAGTGCCTGTAGAAATTTTGGGGGTTTCCAATAATTTACTGTTTTTTGCAACCAAAAACCCATGGGGATGTTCATGGAAAAAAATATGTTCCCAAAACCTGTCCCCCCGAGTTTTTGGAACGTAATGAAGGGAATGGCGGAAATGGGGGGGAGAAAGGGGGAAAAATTGGGGGGTGGAGGGGGGTGGAAACGGAGGTTTGGGACGGTTTGGAAAAGAAGGGGGAGACGGCGGGAACGAAAGGGGGAGGGGGAAAAAGGAAAATGGGGGACGGCCCGGAAAAGGAGGGTTTGGAGGGGCGGTTTGGGAAAAGGAGGTGGGGGACGGGGACGGCGGAAAACGGAGGTAGGTGGAAAACGGTTTGGAAAAAGGGGGTTGGGGGTTGGGGACCGGGGGGAAAAGGAGGGGGGAGGTGGGGGACGGCGGGAACGGAGGTGGTGGCGGAGACGGCGGAAAAGGAGGTGGAGGTGGAGACGGCGGAAACGGAGGTGGCGGTGGAGACGGCGGTAATGGAGGAAATGGTGGAAGCATCGACGGCTGCGTCATTGATTGCTCCCTCGGAAAGTATCTGCCACATCCAAGTGACTGCCGCAAGTTCATCCAGTGTGCCCCGGAAGCTCCTGAAGAGAAGCCTTGTGCTCCTGGAACGGTCTGGAACCAACAGAAAACTCACCTGTGATCACGAATGGGCTTCTCCGTGTGTGACAGGCAGCTACTTGACTCCAGAAGGTCTGCCATGTGGAGGAGGTAGTGGTGGAAATGGAGGTGGAGGTGGAGACGGCGGAAACGGAGGTGGAGGTGGAGACGCGGAACGGAGGAGGAGGTGGAGATGGTGGAAACGGAGGAGGAGGTGGAGATGGTGAAACGGAGGTGGTGGCGGAGACGGCGGGAAACGGGGTGGTGGAGGAACTGCGGAAACGGAGTGGGGTGGAGACGGCGGAAACGGAGGTGGCAGTGGAGATGGCGGAAATGGAGGTGGTGATGGAGGTGATGATTGTCAACTATCGTGTCCAGAAAAGGAAGGTCTTTTTCCTCATCCCGGGATTGTAAAAATGGATTCATGTTCCCATAGTATACCTTTCGTCAAGAAGTGTCCCTCCACTTCATTTCAATCCCGTCCTACGAGTGTGTGACTGGCCGTATAGAGCCCAGTGTATCGCTACTCCTGATGCTGACTGCCAGATTCCAGAGCCTGTGCTTCCCACGGAACCCCCTATAGTGAAGCCTGACATTTGTGACTGTGAGTGCTGCCTCAGACCTCATCCCGAGGATTGCACAGCCTACTATTACTGTGAGGTTAGTTCTTGGTATTTACAATGAAAAAGTTTTATTGATATCTTCATATACACTTTATTTATCTCTACATTTTAGACTAAGTCTATTTAATATACACTTTCTAAAATGTTTCAACAGCCAAATGCAAGCGCTGAATTCCACACCTGTTCCGAAGGGCTTGTGTTCAACCACAGTTGAGTCAGTGTGTTCTTCAAGTAGATTACCCACAGTGTCAACCTGAGAAACCCCCAACCTGTGATCTACATGGAATGCCTGTACCCTGCCCATAGCTGCTCAGAATACTACAAGTGTAAGTAATACCACAAAATGCCTATAGGAAAATAGGGAAGTCTATGAAATATTCGCTTTATTGTATGGCCGTCTTGGAACTATATTTTCTTATGCCAAATTATGTAAATTTATATAATTTGTATCATCGTACATTACTTATCAGTATAACTGTTCGTAATCACTTAATATTGATACTCATAGTCATATTTTAGTAAAATGCACAACCAAACTGGTAATAGTCAGATTGCTTCAAAATTTTATGTCGTTAGCTTTCCCGTCTTGACTCTTTTATATTCAAATTTAGCAGCCAGGTCTACATTTTTCTTTTTTATTTATATATATATATATATATATATATATATATATATATATATATATATATATATATATTTATATATTAACAAATGCATGTGTGCTAAAATGAATTCTGTCTGTAACAGAAAATGCAGAGTCTAAATAAATCTGTCCTTACAGGTAATGGTGATTGTATTCCTGTCAAATATGAGTGTACAGGAGGGCTTTACTTCAATGATCAGAAACACACATGTGACCTCCCTGAAAATGTTTCCTGTGAGGAAAGCGTAAAAGAAATGAAATAGACCCTACAACAGAACAACACTACATTTTACGTAAGTTACTACTCTGCAGCACCAAACGCATTATTGTGGCCAGAGAAAAAACCTTTTCTCTCATCTTTACAAAAGGAATATAGCTTGTCTAATGCTTTTCTCTTTTTGCAGCGGAGGAGTGTAAGGATCTGCAAGGAATGTATGCTATTAAGGACACACCAAGTTCGTATTACCTTTGCAGTCATGGCATAGCCTTTGAAATGCGGTGTCCAGATGGTGGCGTGTTCTCAAGCAAAGCCAAGAAATGCATCTTAAGGAAGTAAATACTAGACTATAAATAAAGGAGCATTGACAGGCTACAGTTATTTTCAAAACTTGTATTTGATAAAGTTATTTTCTGTTCTTCACCCTACATCTGTTAGTCTTGATTGTAAATGTAATGATAATTTAAGGGTTTGTTTTACTTTCCAACCTTATTATGTTTTTACAACACACACAAACCACACACACACACACACACACACATATATATATATATATATATATATATATATATATATATATATATATATATTATATATTTTTTAATGTCTATATATATAAAAGGTTGCATAGCAGAGTGATAAAACATTTGCTCTACAATCTTAAGGCTTCGGTATATGCCCGGTCACCCTTCTCAGTCGACTCAAAGATGAAACTTCTTAATGTGTTCAAATAGTGTTTCGGAGTTGATTTAGCTACGGCCTTGCATTATGCCATATATTAGTAATGAAGACCTCATAGACCATTTGTAGGGTCATAATTACACTTTAATCTAAGGGACTATCAAAAGCTTAGGTATCAAGATTAGGTATTTCAAAGCCAATCTCCTCTGTGGATCCAGTTACACCAAGCAATTGGATCCACCAGAGTCAAAGCCAGCAGTGGGCGCCCTAATTGCACGATGGAGGAAGATCAAGTAAATGTCTGTCACAAATAAATCATTGTGCTATGAAAGGCAAATAGGAAGCTTGAATTGAAGTACATGAATATTTTGAGCTAATGAAAACTATTTGATACTCAGTGGAAACACCTCTTACAGTTGACTAGGTTTGAGAAGGGGGCGTGGCTGGGTTTTAGTTGCCAAGTCCCCTCACCATGAGTCATTTATATCCATTATTTTTATGTGAAACAATCCATAACTAATGCAAGGGTTACAGATCCCTTTTGTTCTGCTGGCAACATCCAGCGGGACTTCGAATTACACTACAGCACACCCACTGTCAGAAACCGCTAGGGAGTTGTCAGATGTTGGGCCTGGCAGATTTACGGGGTATGACTATGTGGAAATCTTGTTTCTGCGTGAAGGCGCCAGATCTCAATCTTATGGAGAATATTTGGACAGCCTTGGGCAAACACTACCCCTGAGATCATACCCGCAATCATCCAATCGTCACTGCTCAAGTAATTACGGCATAGGAGTGCGCTCTACAGACCGATGCCAGTTAACAGCAGTGCTAGTGGTATCCATGCCATGTAGACGCCAGCGTTCGCCAAGCTTATGGCGGTAACATGAAATAATAAAAGTATTATACATTTCAAAGCCCTATTAAATGTTTAATTTGTGACCGGGTCTATATAGCTGTAATTAGTAAACGTTTAAAATTGGGGAGGCAAGCCAGACCTTGGGGGTGGGGGAGGCAAATGCTCCTGTCAGGGATATCAATATCAGGTCGAGCTCACAGCACGTTTTCCACTTGTTTACTTCGTCGTATCATATTGTTAAGTCAGAAAGAGTAAGGACACTTTTCTGTTAGCGAGTGTACATTGTGTCTGGAAGTGCTTGTGGAAGAATTAAAAAACGGAGAGAACCCGAAGAATAAAGTTCGAGACAGAAGAGTTGAAAAAACTAAAGGGCTAGGACAGTTGGGAAGTAAGGCGGAAACGGAGGTGGAGGTGGAGACGGCAGAAACAGAGGTGGTGGCGGAGATGGAGGAAACGGAGGTGGTGGTGGAGACGGCGGAAACGGAGGTGGAGGTGGAGACGGCGGTAATGGAGGAAATGGTGGAAGCATCGACGTCATTGACTGCTCCCTCGGAAAGTATCTGCCACATCTAAGTGACTGCCGCAAGTTCATCCAGTGTGCCCCGTATGGTCCTGAAGAGATGCCTTGTGCTCCTGGAACGGTCTGGAACCAACAGAAACTCACCTGTGATCACGAATGGGCTTCTCCGTGTGTGACAGGCAGCTACTTGACTCCAGAAGGTCTGCCATGTGGAGGAGGTAGTGGTGGAAACGGAGGTGGTGGTGGAGACGGCGGAAACGGAGGTGGAGGTGGAGACGGCGGAAACGGAGGTGGAGGTGGAGACGGCGGAAACGGAGGTGGCGGTGGAGACGGCGGTAATGGAGGAAATGGTGGAAGCATCGACGGCTGCGTCATTGATTGCTCCCTCGGAAAGTATCTGCCACATCCAAGTGACTGCCGCAAGTTCATCCAGTGTGCCCCGTATGGTCCTGAAGAGATGCCTTGTGCTCCTGGAACGGTCTGGAACCAACAGAAACTCACCTGTGATCACGAATGGGCTTCTCCGTGTGTGACAGGCAGCTACTTGACTCCAGAAGGTCTGCCATGTGGAGGAGGTAGTGGTGGAAATGGAGGTGGAGGTGGAGACGGCGGAAACGGAGGTGGTGGCGGAGATGGAGGAAACGGAGGTGGAGGTGGAGATGGTGGAAACGGAGGTGGAGGTGGAGACGGCGGAAACGGAGATGGCGGAAATGGAGGTGATGATTGTCCACTGTCGTGTCCAGAAAAGGAAGATCTTTTTCCTCATCCCCGGGATTGTAAGAAATGGATTCATTGTTCCCATAGTATACCTTTCGTCAAGAAGTGTCCCTTCCACATTCATTTCAATCCCGTCCAACGAGTGTGTGACTGGCCATATAGAGCCCAGTGTATCGCTACTCCTGATGCTGACTGCCAGATTCCAGAGCCTGTGCTTCCCACGGAGCCCCCTGATATGAAGCCTGACATTTGTGACTGTGAGTGCTGCCATCTTTGATACTCTACGGACCGACACGCCAAATTTCGAGAAACTCTACGGGTCAGTTGTAAGCCTAGTAACACCAAAGCAGGACGTCATCAGGATTTCTCCTGTGTTCTGGACGATTTTACGGGGATAAACCCCCTCAACTGGGTTGTCCTTATACTCAGAGTGTGCGTGGTGTGTGTGTGTGTACATACACCAAATTGTGTCGGATATTATGGTCAGGGACTCCAGAAAAAACAGTGCCTAGTAAAAATTACGAATACTGAGTGTGATGCTAAGGTAACAGGGTGCTGTACCAACGACCGTTGGCGAGACCTGGTGAATGTATGTGTGACAGCACTTGACCTGGCGCTCGCACACTCCCCGCGCCCGACCGCAGGGAATTAATCACCCAAGAAGCGGACGGGACAACCACCCCCTCACTGTCCTACCATGGATGAGGGTGGGGACGTGCTCGATGCCCCCCCAGTACCAGTGCCAACTACCACCCCCTCAACCCTCCACTCTATGGGAGGGATTGATTCCACCGAACATAGGGATGTGAACGATGTGGATTCGACTGCCGACCCTGATGCTGATAACGAGGGATTCCAACTCGTTCAGACCAAAAGGAAAAAAGTGAAAACCATGCCGAATAACACCAGCAACCTGACCAAGAAAGCAAACGGAACGACCCAAAAGCGCGAACCCATCGCCCCCCGGGAGAGGTACATTAGACTGGCCTTTCCTGAGGACATGACTTCCGTCGATAAAATAAGGTGGATGAGGGAGGTCAGCCAGCTGCCGCCCCTCCAAGAGGAAGGCCCGCTAGACATGGTGCAGGGGAGATGGATATCCTCGCGCTACGTCTATGTACGACGAGAACAACAACAATATGTGGCCCTGATGATCAATGGCACTTTTGCGGGGATCTCTCTGCAGAACAAAGATGACTTTCAGCCTAAAAAGAAAAAATACGGGGAATACCTGGTTACCAGGTTTCCGAAGGAGGCGGCCGCTGAGGAAGCACTGCATCTTCCGGGCGTTTTTAAAGCCCGGAGGATCTATAAGGACGGACAGCCCTTGAACAGGCTCATCATTGTATGGAGCGGTGAACAGCCGCCACCTACAGAGTACCAATTCTTTGGAAAATACATAGAGCCGAGCTCCATTCGACCGTGGTGCTCAGAGGTTGTAGTCTGCTACAAGTGTCAAGGTTATGGCCACGTAGCTAAATATTGCAGGAAGGACACAGCGTGTGCTGTCTGTGCAGGAGCTCACCAGGCAAAGGACTGCCCTGCAAGAAACGACGGAAAGGACAACGACAATGAGGACGCCGCCACCATCGTGAAGAGGTGCGTCAGGTGCAGAGCGGAAGGTGTGACGGCCTGGCACCGTAACTGCCCCCACAAACCGCCACGAGCACCCCCCCCACCTGCCCCGACCGTACCCATCGACCGCGGAGTGGCGATGCCCAGACCAGCCACACACACCCACCCTGGGCCGCGTGACGTCACCAACCCACAGGAATTCCCGCAACTGCCAGGGGGATTCCCCATCCTAGGGAACAGTGCCACAGGAGAAACCATTGGTGAAAAAGACATGGATACGGCCGAGGAAATAAGAAGCATCAGGCAAGAGATTGCTGGAATGATAAAAAGCATCAGGCAAGAGATTGCTGAATTGAAAAAAATGATAATGGAGAACAAAAGTGATCGTGTAGACAGGGAAAATGTGCGTTCTGATGATGTTAGTGATGTCAGTGATGTTGAAAATACGAATGAGGTCTCTGATATTATTATTACGCACGTGCGTTCTGATGATGTTAGTGATGTTAGTGATGCTGACAATACGAATGAGGTCTCTGATATTATTATTACCCACGGCGGACCATCTGAAAACAGTGACGACAGTGACCGTAAAAATGACGCTGACGAAGATGCGAAGGAAACGGCCGATCTGTGGGACATCACTCAGAAAATGCTATCAGGTACGGATTATGCGTATAGTATCAATACGCGGAAAGCGCGCAAACAGATAAATAAAGAAGATACAACACAAATACGTAATGCAGTACAAGAAATATGTAGACTAAAGAGTTTCATCAAACAGAAATTTGACCAATCAGTTAAACATAGGGTGTGAGGGGGGACAAGAAAACAATTACTTTTCTTTCATGGAATATACGTGGTGTCAACCGTAGAATTAATGACTTGCTTTACTATATTCATAACAATAATGTTGACGTTATCTGTTTACAAGAGCCCTTCACATCAGTCACTAAAATAAAAACCGCCCCTAGAATTAGAGGCTACCACTTCTATACGAACACAGGAATGACAGGCCTATTGACTTATGTCAGTGACACCATACCGCATAAGTTGGTGCAGAAATCTAATGACAATAATGTGCAGTATCAGCATTTACATATTCGAACAGCCTCTGGGTTTTTCTCTCTGTACAATGTATACGCAAGGTGTAGAAAGTTTCAGACTGATTCACTGCCCAACTTTCAGAATCACGGCACAATATGCATGGGAGATTTTAATGCTAGACATTATACATTTGGAGATAGTCAATGCAATGAAAATGGCGAAGAGTTCCGACATTTTGTGAACAACAGATCTATGACAGTATATGATACAGACAGGCAAACTCACGTGGCGGGGGGCAGGCTAGATTATGTAATAGGAAGGGATCTCGTGCATGGAAACGTCAGAAGCATGCTTGCAACAGAGCTAATCAGTGACCACTTTGCAATAGTAACGAGATACGCTGTTGATAATACTCAGTCACCAAAAACAAATAGGGTCAAAATTTCTATCCCCCCTTACCTTGAGCATCACTTTAAATCACGTATCTATGACTGGTACAATGATTACACAGTAACAAGTGTTGATAAATTTTCCATGGACATGACAACAGTGGTCACTGATTACTACAACACTTGGGTCTGTCCAAAGAAAACCTTCAAGAACAGCAACTCACAACGCTGCAAACAACCTAAGTGGGTCGGTGACCCTACATTATTAAGGGAACAAAAGCGAGTTCAGGAGCTTTATGATATCTACAAGCAGGATAATACCCGTGACAACCTTATTGAATTTCTTAAGGCTAACAAAAACCTACGGGAATTAAAAAACTCATTTCAGAAATGAACACTTTGAACAGTTCCTACAAAACATTAACAATAACACCTCAATGTCGGAGGTCTGGAAAAAAATTAATCGAATTTCAGGCAAACCAAACTAACACCCCGCAGTTCCATAGTCCTCTTGCACAAGCAGATATGCTCCTTAGTCAATGGTCTGGAGCGTCCAAATTGAGCTCACTTCCCACAAATATTCAGGATCACCTTAGTCAATCTAAAATTGCACGCAAATTTGCCATTGAGATTGGATGTTCTGATACTGACCCCTCAGACTTTGCTGAGATCACTGAGTGGGAACTGAACAATGCACTGATCAAAGGAAAAGCGTCCGCCCCAGGTGAGGATGGAATTACCTATAGTGTCCTCCGCCTTATAGCTCAGGTACCTGGTAATCCCCATTTTGCACCTATACAGGTTAAGTTTGTCACAAGGTATTCTGCCTGGCTCCTGGACACGCAGTCTAATCATCCCTTTACCGAAATCAATCACTGATAAATACCGACCAATTTCATTAACCTCATGTGTATGCAAAGTTCTAGAAAGGATAATTTTGAACAGACTCAGGTACAGGTTACAAGGTAAATTATCTCACAGACTGTACGGATTTCTATCGGGACGTAGCACACAACATTGCTTTGCAGAGTACTTTTCACACTCTAATCCAGGGAAGCACACTGTTTTTCTTGACCTTAAGTCAGCTTTTGACATTGCAAACAGAGAAGTTATCCTAGAACAATTAGTAAGCTTTGGCATCCGGGGTAAGATATTGAACTGGATTAGAATGTATCTCTCGAACAGATCTGCAAGTGTCCTGTTCAGGGGAGTGAGAAGTTCCACTTCACAGTCTTTTGAACTTGGGACGCCACAGGGAGGAGTTCTCAGCCCTATGCTGTTCAATGTCCTCATGCACAAGCTGGTGGCAGATATCCCACTTGGGGATGGTGAATCCATTATATGCTATGCTGATGACATATGCGTCAGAGCATCATCACAAGTGAGGATGCAAATAATTCTCGACAGAATCACAGCAAAGGCACATGAGTGTGGATTAGTCATTTCCGCTGAGAAAACAATGGCTCTAAACCCATGTATCATACCCCCACCCACTTTTCGCATAGGTGACCAGGAGCTTGACATATGCCACAAGTATAAATATCTCGGGGTGAATGTAAATGATGCAGACCTGGTCCTCTCTCTAAAGAAAAGACTCTGGGAGAGATTGAAACCTTTGAAAGTTCTTGTCGGAAGAGAACATGGCATCAATGTTAAGCTCGCTAGACTGTTTTACTTGGCTTTTATAAGGTCAGTTGTAGACTACCATGCACTGCACTTGTTGCAGTGTAAGGAATCAGAAATAGGTAGTTTGGAGGTAGTGCAAAATGAAGCTATGAGGATTATCCTCGGCGCCCCGAGAACAGCAAGGATAGTAAACATGAGATCAGAATTAAACTTACCATCCATTTCTGATAGAATAATATTTATTTCCACCATATTTGGGGTCAAAGCTCTGAGGGAACCCTCGTATCTCTCAGATTTCCAAAAACAACTGCAACATAAAATCACGCAAGTAGACGTGACAAATCACACACACGCGCGCCCTCTGATACACAAAATCTCCATGAACATTATAAAACTCAATGTTCCAATTAGTAAAATACCAAAAGGTCGCTCCATTCCACCATGGAAAAATTCAACATTGATCGTGCACCTTACATGTCTACCACAAAAAAACAGGGTGCATAACTGTGTGTTGAAACAAATTGTGCTAGCAACGGTAACGGAACACACAGAATCTATGGGTGATGATGCATATGAGTGTTACGCCGATGGATCCGTACAGTCTGGATACAAAGCTGGTTGTGCTTGCGCTGTATACAAAAATGGCTTACTACAACATCAAGTTAATATGAGAATACAAAACTGGGCCAGCACTACACAAACGGAGCTGGCAAGTATACTCCTCGCAACGGAATTCTTAATGTCTAGGGGCTCTGGAGTAGTTTTCTGTGACTCTCAAAGTGCTCTTCGGACGCTAAATTCTTTCAAAGCAGGTGGCGATGAAGAAATTGTGAGTTGCATTAAGCGTAACGTAACCTATGCAGCAGAGCGTAATTTCAACATTCAGTTTGTATGGATACCATCTCATGTTGGCATACGCAAGCACGACCACGTAGACAAATTGGCGAAAGAAGCCTGCAGCAAGGATATTGTGAACATAGATCTTGGGATGCCTCTTGCTAGGGTTGCACATATATTGAAAAGTTCTCATAAGGAAGAACTAGTAGATCTGATTAACACTCAAAGGCCTGAAAGCTGTACCATAAGGCACTACGATCAGTATAGGGATGGCAAGCCTTCCTATGGTGGCACCGAAGTCAAACCAGACATTGTGACGTGGTTATTGCCAGAATACGTTTAGGTTACAGAATGTACTGGCAACTGCACGGTGCAAGAAGTGCAGATGAATCTAGATGTAGACTGTGTAACGAAGAAAACAAACGAACGCTTGAGCACTATATCTCGGAATGTCATGTGATACAGCCTTTCAGACCACCTAACATGAGGTATAAAGAACTATGTGAATATTTCATTTCATCTGATACATTGGAAGATATACTCGTACTATACCCTAAATTTACTATGTGATAACTCCCGTATGCAAATAACAGTGTTATTCAAACACAGTGGCAAAAGCATATGTAAGTAATAATTTTTGTATTATGTATGATTTATATTTATATTTTACCTTGTACAACTACAGTAGTTACAGACTACTGTACAATGTCAGATATATGTAAAACTGTAATCATGATTGCCCACGCCTGAGCAGATAGCCAGGGTGGTAAATAAACTTACTTAACTTAACTTAACTCTACGGGGATAAAACCCGTCGCTCGGCAAAAAAAAAAATCAACGGGGTTTCACATAATTCACATCCCCTGTGGTAATCGTACAATGCGTCCTAACCAATAAACCAACCTAACCCTAACCCTGTGGAATTTATACACTACGATCTATATATTCCCTTGCCAGGGGGCTCTGCCCCCTGGACCCCCTGTGGTAATAAATACACCTATAAGGACCCCTATTTCTTACCACTTCGTGCCAAGAGACATCTATTTCGTTAAAAAAAATAATTGCCACATACCGTCAGTGTGGGGGGTAAGACGAGCAGCGGCGAGGAGGAACTGATGGAATCTTATTTTCTTCAGGGATGGGCCAATAAAATAGTATTCATTATCAATTAAATTTTTGGGTGATTAAGTTGTGCGACCGGCACAGATCGAGCAAGAGGTCGGCCTGGCCGCCGTATTGCTCCCAAAATTGCCCGTACCTACCATAAATAACATTTATCAGTAAAATTGTAATGATATGAGCTAATAAAATATACACAATACAATTACAAATTACTTAAATATAAAAGAACATACCCCATGTCACACTGACGACAAAAGTTCCAGCTTGCTGCTGCCATGTCACCGGCTTAAGTGAGAGTGAGTGAGCAAGCGACCGCGAGTGTATTGTTCCGATATATGAGGCAATTACGGTAAACAAGCAGTAGTATTGTAAAATAATTAAGAATCTGATAATAAAAATGATAAGGAAAAACTACATAAAACCGCAACTACATTTGAGAGAGCACCCAAAGATATGTAGTAGCATAAAAAAAACTAAAGGAAATGTTGTTAGTGTGGAATGTACCATTCACCAAGAGGGGACGTGGCACTCCAGTTGTCACTCCACATACACACCTGTTTCACCTGCGCGTGATTCCCGTAGTTCACCCCATCCCGTTTTCTTTTATTTGTTTTCGTTTTTATTTCTATTAATTGTATTTGTTAATTTTATTGTTTATGCTTCTAGTTCTTGTATGCAATTTGTATTTTAATTCATTTTGTACTATGAAATGACATGTTTTACTCCTAGATGATTTTTATTTTCGTTTCCTCAGTTCGTGACGTGACACTGCATTTTTGAATAATCACCGTTTTAAATAATTTCTCTAATTAATGTTTTAAACCTACTTATGACTTATTTTATCATCTTATTTTATTAATGAAGGTTTTATAAATTTAATGATCTCAATTTTACTGTTTCTTGATTTTAGTTGGTTTTTATTTTATTCATAAATTCTTTTAGTCTGTGTTTTATAGCTTTTCCTTAATGATTTTAATATTTTTATGTGGAATTGATCATTTTAAGAACAATATGTATTTTATTTGATTTTATTTTACTATTTATGAGAAATGGTTCAACATGTTGTGACGTCACGAGTTCATGTAGTTCCCGGGAACGGAACAAATAAACAGTGTCAACTGGAACTTTGTTTGTGTCACATCCCCTCTGCAAACTACACCCAAGGTTGTACTGACTTTTGTTACTTGCCTAGGTTTGAACAATGCTGGACGTGTTAGCTAAATATAAATGAAGGCAACTGAGATAGTACTTTACAAAGATGAAGATGAATTAACGTAAATGTAAACCCAGTGATACTCACCTTAATAAGTACTAGTTTTTCCCCTTGTGTTTATCATTTTTAGTCTTTTAAGTGTATATATGTATAAAGTAACGTATTCCAGACGTTTATTGCTGAGTGTCTGCCTTTTGTTTATGGATTTACTTTTACTGATCTACTTTTACTGATCTACTTTTACTGATCTACTTTTACTGATCTACTTTTATTGATCTACTTTTACTGAGTTATCTGTATTTTATCTGCTTTTCCTGTTCGTTATCCCACCCTTGTTCCCGAGTGTTTTACCTTGTTTCTATCTATTTCTACCACGCTTCTGCGCCTACCGCTCGTGCTACCCACTACTTCTATTGCTCACGCTACCACTATTGCTATTGCTCACGCTACCACTACTGCTATGGCTACTACTACCACTATTGCTATTGCTCGTACTACCACTACTGCTCGTGCTACCATTACTGCTATTGCTTGTACTACCGCTATTACTATTGCTACTATCACTACAGTGGAAGGACACTAGATAAGGATAAAAGCAGCACTGTTAGATCCTTTCAGAGAAGTTAGCCTAATTTCAAGAGGAGTGAACGGGACCCTTAACTTTATTCTTCACCTGGTCCCTAAGCCTCTCCTGCCTCACGGGAGATTTCATTTCGGGCTCCTCCTTACGGACTGGTACCTGGCCTTAAGCTAGGAGTATACCTTACATTAGAAATAAGAGAAAATAAATGATGTAAATAAAAAACAAATCGGAAATGATTTCCATGGTTGTCAACAGAAAACGCAAGACCTATGGTCAAAGGAAAACGCGATCCTTATAGAAAATGGATATATAGAAAATGAAAGAAAAGGAACAATAGAAAACGAGAAATTATGGACTCTGCCATTTTGATGGTGTTGTGGACTTAGTCTCTGAGCGGTGACATGTAGAACCTATTTCCCTCATTTTCCGGGAAACATGAGGCCACTGCAGATCTATTTATATTATTTCCTAGTCTATTTTTTATGCTTTACAAGATGGCAGTGTCCATTTTTCTCTATCTCAGTGCGTCACTCTCGGTAACTTTTACCTTATTTAGAAAGATGATATTTTATTTTCTTAGAAAGATGATACTTTATTTTACTATTTTTGTATCAGGTGCTATATACGTTTACATTATTACACTAAGATAAGGAAACAGTGTAAAATATGTGAGTTTACCCTACAAATTTCAGTTTTCTTTGTTTCCCCACACTGCATTCTCTTTAATTAGAGGGTACGCAGTTATATTTCACTGTTGCTTATTATATTAAGGTTCTATAATGGATATTTTAATGAAGAAACCAATATGTATTCATTTTGTTTCTGGAGAAAATTTATTTAAGTTCCGGTATTATGCATGTATGATTAAGACGAAACAATATGCTTGTAATATATGTGACCTGAGTAGATGTTAAAATGTTAAGAATATACAGTGTTAAAGCCTGATATTAGAGCCATAACCAGAGAGAGAGAGAACCGAAACAAGTACCTGGTAGATGCCCGAAAGAGGTTAGTAAAATTCTTTAAATACCAGAAGTAAGAAAGAACATTCAGCTGTGCTAATATCAATAATAGAATTATAAAATACTATAGATCTGATTACAGAACAATAACAAAGTAATCATTTGAGAACAAATTGGAAAATCATGGTAAATAGAATATCTTCACAGCTAGTGGCTGACACGTGGCACTTGGATACCATTCAGATGTTTCTCTGTTATTATTGAGGATTTAAAACCCATTCAAGGAGTAAGTGTTAATGAAGTTTATAATAGAATAATACTATCTATGCTAAAATGAGGGTTTCATAAATATAATATAATGTATAAATATAAAACTACTCAGATCGTATATAATGGCATGAATATATGCAATTTGTTTGTTTGTCAAAAGTATTTATGGTCCTACAAGAAATTAGTTATATTGAACCTTTTATTGTTTTATCATTCCTAAAATAGAACCATTGTTTCTTTTTTTTTTAGGAATGGGTTTTGTGTATTTTGTTCTGTTTTTTTTTTTGTGTCTGCTTCCTGAGAAGTCCTTGGAGAGATCCACCAGATTGTAAAGCAGATGCCATCCTTAGGAATCCTCTGAACTGATACAGGGAAGAAATGAAGGAATTTGAGGAAGGTCTGTACAGACAAAGGATTCAAGATGGAAGACATAAAGGGAAGGACAGTTATACTACACACATTAGTGGAGAAGTGGATTTCTGTGTCAATTAAGGTTTTTTAGTTGTACAAGTTTAATGATTTATCATTCAATATATCAAGAAATGTAAGATTATCAATTGTTTGATATTACCCTTCTCTCAGTTACCTCTAAGACTGAAATTAGATCATCAGTAACCCTCTTATGATTATTATATTTTTATAGTGTGGGTTCATCAAGAATTGACTCAGGTAATGATACAAGAGAGCTCACACTTGACGTTAATTAATAGTCCCCCCTCTAGATAAAGCCCGAGTGGATTTCCCAGTAGAAAGGGAAATATTGGCTTTGACCATAGAGAGGAAGGAGTGGGCGCAATACAGCCGACGCCTTCGCTGTGTCCAATTCAACCTGCAGGGGGGAAGGGGCGGGGCATAAAGGGCTCAAAGAAAGATAAAAGTATGCAAGGAAAGATTGCAAAGGACTTGTATGACATTACGCTATTATTATCAAGCATTAAAGAGAGTGTCGTGTAACCTATATGGTTGGAGTCTAGGTGAGGCCGTCGACGGGCAAGGCGACTATGCATTAAACTTTGACAGCTTCAGGTCAGTGGTGATGAAGAGCGGAATCCGAGACCAGCTCACTGCGTTGTCTGACGAATAAAAGCACTGGGTCACATTCCTGGAAAAAGGAGCTGGGGTGAGGAAACTGTTGTTGCTGGCGCCCTTGTAAAAAAATATGATATTATATTGAAAGTCTCCACAATGTCAGCACACATAGCTCATTCTCCACTCGCATACCTCAGTCCTAGATTCGTGAAAGGATGAATACATACATAAATATACATCTACAAACATACATATATGCTTATATATATATATATATATATATATATATATATATATATATATATATATATATATATACATACATACATAAATACATCTACCTACATAAATATATACATATATGCAATTGCCTCCACTTATACCTGGTACATCCCTTTTCGGTAGACATCAGGAACGTCACCTCTGTGTTTGATCGCTTTCGCATACTATGTATGGCTTGAATGAATGGGGCAAATCTCATTAGAAACATTGGTTCACAAAACATGGGATTTCACTATTATTCATGAGTGCTGTTACAATTTCAGTGTATAATAAAATACACTAGCAGATAATCTGGTTGGGTGCTTCATGCTCAGAGTGATGGGTAGCAATGGTGTGGTAGCCTTGATAGTGTTAAGTGGTTTGCATGACTTCTTGCTTGCAGCTGCCACCCCTGGCTAGGCTGGTGCGAAAAGCAGCTGTGCATAATACTCCTCATAGCCTCTTCATCACTTCTGCAGTGCCTCCTCGTGGCCACCCATGGGAAACCATGTACCTCGCAGTCCTCAGCTGTAGAGGCCCAAAAGGTCATAGCCACTGGTGTGTGGAGATGCCCTGGCTTTGTACTGACTCCTGCCCTCTTGCCCACTGGGGTTAATGGGTGGCTGTGAGGAGGCTACCTACCAGCAGTGAACTCAAATAGTGCTTGCAGGAGGGCAAACTTCCCTCTCACCCAGGAAGTAGGGCAGGCTGTGGGTCCCTCTGGGTTGGGGACTGCTGGGACTCATTCTGGGAACTAGGGTTACCAGACTGTGTCCCGGCAGCTACCAGCCTGGTGTGAGGTTTCGGGGCAAAGCCCATGGGACCCCCACAGGTGGACCACGGGACCTGCAGCCAGCCAACCCTCGCTATATGGGGCAACGTGGGTAGGGGTGACAGAGATGGCATCCATCTGGAGTGACTGCCCGAGGTTAAACCTCAGGCAGGATGTCAGGGTGGGGTTTGGAACGTCTGCTCTTTGAGACAGAATGATCGATTGCCACTACTGAGGCAACTGAGAGTTGAGGTGGCTGCTCTCTTGCAGGTAAAAAGACCTGGTAGCAGTATGATTAGTGTGGGTGGCTACACCTATGAGATTGTTGGGATGCAGCGATGGTCACCATCTCCAGGGAGTAGTCATAGCCATCTCCAGCAGACTTCAGCCCTCAGTAGGGAGGTCACTCTGGTCAATGAGCATATAATGGTATTGAGAATGAATTTTACATTTAGCTTCATGTCTCTTATTGCTGTGAATGCTTCTTCTGATGTTTTAAAAACTTGATGCAAAAAGCGATGTTTTATGCCAAACAGATAGTTATTCTTGGCGAGATATTTGTATTCTTCTGGGTGATTTCAATGCAGTATCTGGCTGCGGTCGAGCTGGCCGCTATGAGAAGTCTGTTGGTCCTCATGGCCTGGAGCTGATGAATTTAGCAAGAATAGTCTCCTTTTCCGGGGCTATGCCAGGTCCCAGAAATTGAGGATTTCTGGTGCTTGGTACCAGTGCTCTGACCTGCATCATTGGACATTGTACAGTGATGTGGGTAATCTGCCTAAGGAGATCAACCACATCCTTATTAACACTTGCTGGAGGATCCTCCAGAACAGCATGGTATATTGGAGTGCTGAGTTCTATGGAACTGACCATAGACTCCCTGTCATTCCAATAATCACACTAGGATGTTCATGTGGATATATTGAGGGAGGGGGAGAATGCCCAGGGGTTTGCTGAGGCTATCTCAGATCATTTCACAGCAGTGAGGGGCCTAGCAGATCCTGTTCTGCTGTGGGACACCATCAAGCATGAAACACACAATATAACTCAAGAATCAATTGGTGAACGCCCAAGAACAAGACAGAATTTTTTCTTGCAGGGGACACTGGAAGTCACAGATGCTGGCTGCATGGCTCGAATGATGGAATTGCAACTTGTATAAACTATTCCCAACAATTAACTTGGATGCAGGTAGTGTTGCGATTCCGTTGCCGGACCCAGTTAGGACCGACCCTCCCTGACTAAGGTCAGGGGGAGATCTCCAAGCTGAAGGGTGGTAAAGCAGTGGGCATCTGCAGCAAACCATCTGAACTCGTAGGGCTAGTGGAGAACCTATGGCAAAGAGCTAGAATGCTGTACTGTCTGCCATCTGGCAGACTGGTATCATTCCTCCTGACCTGCTGAGGGGTGTGGTCATCCCTCTCTGGAAGGGGAAAAGGTATTGGTGGGACTGCAGCAACCACCGAGGCATTGCACTGCTCAGTATACCAGTCAAGGTTCTTACTCACATCCTTCTGAGATGTATCTGAGAACACCTGCTGAGGTACTATAGGCCAGAGCAATCAGGATTGATTGTTTTAAATTGTCTGCCATGTCAACAGCTAAGGTCATTAGTGATGGATATCATTTTAGATAGAAATGTTAAA
This sequence comes from Penaeus monodon, assembly GCF_015228065.2. NCBI lineage: Eukaryota > Metazoa > Arthropoda > Malacostraca > Decapoda > Penaeidae > Penaeus > Penaeus monodon. The sequence goes on from NC_051390.1 coordinate 32,275,579, forward strand.
ATATTTAAAATTTTAAAAGTCCATCAATAAATGTCTTATAAATAACAATAAATATTAAAAATCAAAGCATAAACTTTATGGTTTATTAATTTTTGTTTTAATTTATTGCATAAACATTATGCATTATTGAAAATATTAGTCTCCCTAAGGAAACTATTAAGACCGTCTATGTCACAATCCTCCCCGGTACATTTTCCAGTGTATATGGGGGAGACAAGTACATACGTCTTTGGTCTGAGAATGTTTGCACATCTTTACACTACATGCGCAACTGTTAATGGCTTTTGGCATCCCTCATAGCGTGCTTCACTTTTAGCCATCATAGGTCCATGAGTCAGTCTTGTGTGCCCAATTCTTAGTCCTGTTAATACAACTTCAACTTGTTGGTTTGGATGGATGCCAGTCATCCAATTGCCAAGGTCATCTATAATCTTTTGCAGTTTGTTCTAGAGGTATGCGTCCATTGCTCCCTCCATTTATCACGAAGACAACTCCTGATGCTGTATTTCCATGTCAATGTGTGGGATAGAAAAACAAGTATCACAGTGCTAAGCGGCAGCTGCCTTAGCCTTTCGATCAGCTCGCTCATTCCCGTTGATACCAACATGTGCTGGCACCCAACACAGTTATCTTTTAATGTGCTGATGTCAGTGCAAGCCAATCTTGAACCTCCCTCACCACTGGATGTTTAAGCTTTTAATTGCTTGCAAGGCACTGCAAGAGTCACAATATATGACAATAGAATGGTACATAAGATCTCTAGTCATCTTGCCAAAGGCAGTCTTCCTTCTGCTCACTGCTGCAAAGCCCACACCATTTCCAGATTTTGAACCATCTGTATATATTACATCTGATCCTTGGTACTTAAAAGTGTGTTGAAGAAACATCTCTGACTTCTGATTTAGATCTCTCACCTTTCACAATTCTGACCAAATCCAGCTCGACTTGATTGGTCCAAGGAGGTAACTGGGGAGTTCCAAAAGCCAGGACCCTTAGTGAAATTTAAATTAAGATCTTCCACAAGATTCCTCATTCTCCTACCGTAGGATTGGCTATCCTCAAGGGGTTGAAAATCAGGCTGGATGTAGGAGTTCCCAGAATCCTCTGTAGTCTCGTGTTGTAAATCAGGTTCATGTGATGTCGGTGTAATGAAAGAAGTGGTTCTCCACTCTCAGCTTACAGGGACTCCACAGGTGAAGACTGCAAGGCCCCTGTACAGATTCTGAGAGCTTCATTATGAACTGAGTCCAACATCTGGAGAACAGTGAGAGTTGCAGATGAATAAGCTTCACATCCATAGTCAAGTTTACTTCAAATAAGCATTCAGTAAAGCTGCAGAAGCGTTGTGCGGTCTGCACCCCATGATAGATGAAAAATACCACAAAATACTATGCATTTTTGTAGTTTTCACCTTTAACTGTTTCATATGAGGTACCCATGTAAACCTTGAGTCAAAAATTAGACCCAAGTACTTCACCTCTTGGACAAATTGCAGTGGGTTTGCTCCTAAATAGAGGGAAGAATGGAACCTAATTTATTGCAGTCTGCATGTCCTTGCACATCCGTAAGCTTCCTCCTTCCTCCTGTATAATGTAAATTCATATTCATGAGACAACACTTGGAATGACTTTACAATGCCATTTATAGCAATGGCAAACAGGGTCCCACTTAAGAAACTCTCTTATAGGACCTCTTCCGGCTGATCTTCCAGGTTAGAGAAGCTGTTTCCCACCCAAACTCTAAACTTCCTGTCAGCAAGGAAACTTTGTATGAATGTAGGTAATACTCCTCTTAAACCAATGTCATACAGTTTCAAGAGTATGCCATGCTTCCAAGTAGTATCGTAAGCCTTTTCAAGGTCAAAGAAGACTGTGAACATGAATAATTATAGCCTCTTTCCATGTGGATGGCACTCTCCCTTACCTATAAATCCTATTGAATAGGTACAACAGGAACTTTTGGGAGCTCTCCGGTAAGTGAGATGCATCTGATATGGAATATTGTCACTTCCTGGGGCAGTCGTACGGCAGAGCTGCAAAGCAGAGTCCATCTCCTTGTGCAAAAATGGCAAGTTGTATGGAAGTTCTGCCGGAACCCTACTGAAGAACGACATTGGATGTCATTCCTATTCAGCCCAAAGAGTGGAGATGCTCCAGAGGAGATCTCTGCCATGGATTTAGGTAGACCATTTGCAACATCTTTTTGTCTGTGAGGATTATCTATCTTCAAAGAAGGTGGTGACATGGATATGCTCTTTCAAGCAACTTTGTCCCATACCCGTGCATCTTTAACACTTGCCTGGCCTTGGCTTGAATCTTTTTTTTATAGTGGATCAAGGTTACATTGCTGGGTGTCGTTTCAACTGCCTTAATGCAGCTTTTCTTTCTCTTACAGCTTGTTGGCATTCATCAGACCACCATGGTACCAGAGGTTGATGGTACTGTCCAGTACTTTTAGGAATGGATGCTTCTGCTGCAAAGTGATTGACAAAGAATTAAAGTGATTAACATCATCTTGAACACACTGGAAATTATTCGCAGATCTTTGCCATACTGCATTTGGTCTAAAGAGATTCCAGTCTGCATGTTCAAGTCGCCATCTCTGCACTCCATTGGCTGGAATACCACTTACCTTCTTCAAAAGTAATGGAAAGTGGTCACTTCCATGACCTGCCAAATGAAATTCAACTGTGAATCAAGTGAACCAATTTATAGGTCAGTATTGGAGAATGTCCCACTTTGAATTTGGAAATGTGTGGGTGTGTCACTGTTCAGTAAAACTGCATCTGCAAGAGTAGAAATGGATGAGGCAGCTGCCCAAGTAGATCTTCCAAATCATTAATGTTGAGATATGTGGAGGAAAGGAGACGGATGCAACGGTGTCCTGTCAAGCCTATTCTTACAGCCTCACCTGCAGTGTCATCTACAGGTAAATGGCCTGGAAGGGAGTATCTTAACGTACCCTCACTGTTACTCCTCCATGAGGTCCATCAAAGGTCCCATAATGGCCTTTAAATGGGACGATTTTCCCTGGTCTTGTAGTCATACACAAACTGGGTAACATGAAGCTATCAGATGTTGGAGTTCTTCCTATTTTGCATTAAATCCCTGACAGTTCCAGTGGATAAGGGTATCCACCTGTGGTTAAGGCCTGCCTTTAGGCTGTCCCTTCCCAGCATCTTGGGAGTACCCTTTGAAGCATAGGCGGCGGAAGCGGGGGGTGGGGGGGCAGAGGGGCGAGCGCCCCCCTAGAATGAAAACTGGAGGGGCGAGAGTGTATCTCCGCCCCCCCCCCCCAGAAGATGCTGAAAAAATGTGCTTTACATTTGGTTTTACACGTTCACACAGACTAATAAAAATATACTGTAATTATACTATATCTCATTTTACCAGAATGGGTATCACTCTTATAGTAGACATGTTGGTTTCCATGAACTTGATTTATTAAAAGTATTGTATTGGTATAGTGGAGTATAGTATAGTAAAGGACAGACTTTCCTGGGCTCATGAACGCCTAACTGGCGGAGTTCGAATGGACATGTAATCTATTTTTTAAGCAAATCGCCCCCTCCCCACCCCACCACAACAAAACACAGTTGATATGTTTACTGAGGACCAGAAACTGCTAAAACTGTTTTTAACAGCATCAATATCATTTTCTATGCTCCGACATGTGAAAAATTACTTGTGTTCAACCATGATACAGCAAAGATTGAACAATGTAATGTTTCTACACGCCCACAAAGAAATAACAGACTCTCTTGACCTAACAGCTATTGCAAGGCAGTGTGCGTCTGTAAACGACAGCAGGTTGAATTTTTTGGACATTTTTTAATACAAGTTCGACACAGTCTACATATGTAAAGGACTCCAGATTAATTTTGAAAAAGATCTTTATTAAAGGGAACTTACAACTGTAAAGGACAGTAAATTAAGTTTTATTTTGGAACTTAATGAATAATTTTTTAATGCAGAATGTCATGTTTGCTATTTTTTAAATATGTCTTAAGCATTTGATTTTCGAATCCCCCTCCCCCAACGCAAAGACTCGCATCGCCACCTATACCAGGTAATCCGAATCCCCCTCCCCCAAAGCAAAGAATCCCCTCGCCACCTATGACAGGTTATCATATTTTTTTTTTTTTTTTTTTTTAATATTGAAATCTCTGAATTTTCACATTCCCCACCCCCCCAATCATAGACTCGTTGTGCCGCTTATGCTTTGAAGGGTTGTTTACTTGTAGAACTAGTTTGGACAGGCTCATGATTTCTTTGCCTGGGCAAAGGACAAACCTGAGCCTTTGGTTCAGGAGCATTCTGTTTTCAGTTTCAGCATTTGAGAAGGTAGTGGCAGGGTGTGTGGTGTAAAAAGTATTGGAGGGCAAGGGATGACGAGGAGGATGGGCTAGATCCGAGGCAGAAGACTTACCTGGCTGTGCAAACAGCATACAGGCATATTGCTTTGCCTCTGGAAACTAACTTTCTCCTTGCCCCTTATTACTAATACATCTTTTCCAAACTTGTACCTTTTACATTGTTTTGAAGAGCTCCTTTGCAGTGGTAACAGCATATTGGACATGGACAGTTGTTATCTACTTGATGATCTGTTGTACCACATTTTCCACTCACTCTTAGTAGTACATTATCCTTAAAATGGCAAGAGTTGGCTCCATGCTTATAACCCTGGCAGTGGAAGCACTGCATAGGGTTGGGCACATATGGCTTTATCTTGGGATGATACAATGCCAACTTCGCTGATTCCGGAAGGACTAACATTTTAAAAGTTAGAAGGAGAGGTGGTGTCGACTATTCCAAGCCATTAATTTTCTTCTTAAAACGTTTTACTGCCACTACATTAAAATTCTTTAGTTCCTCTAACAGTTTCTCCTCAGACTACCTTATTGGATCTCGGGAATAGACAATTCCCTTACACTGATTGAGTGTTTTGTGAGGAGAACATGAAACTTGAGCCCCAAGAATGTTGCATATCATACGCAGATGGTCACTCTTATCTGGTGACGAAACCTCAACTATTAGGCTACCATCTCACTGTGGGGTGATGCGAGGATCAAGTTGACACACCTCACTCAAAAATATCAAGATCATGACTGACACCATCAATGGTCTTCACTACTAGGTATTTACAATATGAGATACTTTCATATTTCCCAGGTAAGATTTCCTTAATTGATTGAGGAGTACTTTTCTCCTTCATACCTGTTTTGGGAAATCATGGAACCATCACAATTCCCATCTTGCCCTTTGGAAGCTTGAAAAGTTCCAAAGTGACATGTGACATTCCAGAGGGATTGGCCAGGGGATTGCATAGGTCGTCAGGGAGAGATAGATCTTGTATATATATGTATAAACCATACAAATTAAAATTCCTCATTTCTTTTCCCCTCACCCACCATGGAGTCCAACGAGGGGAAGTTATAGTTGTGACTCAAAATCTCCCTACAGCCACAGGGGTAGTAAGAAAATATAAACAGTCACTATTGCAGTGCTGATGGCAGTCACGGAACCTATGCACTACCAACTGGATAGTACCTGCTTGAACCTAGCCATATTTGACCAGTTGGTTGGCTTGACCAGGCTTTGATCAAGACACCTGTCTAACCAGAATAGAGGACTTCTAGTGATATGGGACGCCAAGCACGGCAAATACATGTGGGAGAATTCTCCCTGGTCCAAGATGGAATGAACCAGGGGTGGGTGCACCATCCCCTCTCATAGGTCTTGGTGCACCAGGAAGTCATTTTGTCTCATTCCTCACTGGTCACACCACCAGTATGGGTAGCCCTCTGGTCCGGCTCACCAGATCATTGCGACCTCAAGACCCCCTGCTGTGGCAAGGCAGCTCATGTTAGTGAGGAGCAATCTGGATTTATCTTGCAAGTCCACAATAGACTGTATCCTGGCGCTTCGAGTCACTGTAGAGTGCCGACTACTTGCAGCTTATATTGACCTCAAAAAGGCGTTCAATACATTGCGAATCACTTTGGGAGGCCTTAAGACCAGGAAGTCAGCAGACGAATTGGTTTGACTGCAGGGGTCAGGAAATCTCTTGACAAGAGCATTTAGAGATGCCAGTACCTGTGCAGAAGAACCAAGCTACATGTCTTCAAGGCCCTGATAATGCCAGTTTTACTTTACGATGCTATCTTGTGCCTTGGAATCTCATCTTGATGCCTTTTGTAACAGGATTATTGGATACAGTTGGCATGACCATGCGTCAACCAATGGTTACACGGTGAAACTGGTACAAGACCAGTTATTTGCACAATCTGCGATCGCCAAATCAGGCTATACGGCCACCTGGCTTGTTTCCCACAGGACGATCATGTGCACCCTCGGTGGATTATATTATTTCAAATTATCTGCTGTGTCAACAGCTAAGGTCATAGCGGCGAATACCTTGTTAGATAGAAATATTAAAATATTTAAAACTTTAAAAATCTATCAATAAATATAACATTAAATATATTGAGAATCAAAGCATAAATATTTTGCTCGAAGTGTGTAAAATGATTGCATAAACATTATGCATAATTAAATTTTATTGAAAATATTAAGCTCCCCAAGGAAACTAATAAGACCCTCTATGTCACAATCCTCCCCCAATACATTTTTCAGTGTATATGGGGAGACAAGTACATGCGTCTTTGGTCTGAGAATGTTGCACATTTTTCCACTACATGTGCAACATGTTAATGGCTCTTGGCATCCCTCGCAAAGTACTTCACTTTTAGCCATTATCGGCCCATGAGTCAGCCTTGTGTGCCTGATTCTGTCTTGTTAATACAACTTTTACTTTTTGGTTGGGATGAATGCTGGTCACCCAACTGCCAAGGTCATCTCTAATCTCTCACAGTTTGTTTCTAGAGGTATGCCTCAACTGTTCCTAACATTTATTGCGAAGACAACTCCTGATGCGGGGCTTCAGGTCGGTGTGTGGGAGAGGAAAATGAGCATCACAGAGTTGAGTGGCAGCTGCCTTTACCTTCCGATCAGCTTGCTCATTACTGCAGATACCAACATGCGCTGGCACCCAACACAGAGTTATCTTTTTACGTGTTGACATCAGTGCAAGCCAGTCTTGAACCTCCCTCAGTATTGGATGTGATGAGTTTAAGCTCTTGATTGCTTGCAAGGCACTACGAGAGTCACATTATATTTTGATAGAATAGTTCATTAGATCTCTAGTCATGCTGCAAGGATGGCATGTCACTCTGCAGTGAAGGTCAAGACTGCTAGAGAAAGACTGCCAAATGCAGTCTTCCTTCTGCTCACTGCTGCAAAGCCCCCACCATTTTCAGATTTCAAACCGTGTATATATCGCATCTGATCCTTAGAACTTAGAAGTGTGTTGAAGAAATCTCTCTCTGTCTTCTGCTTCTGTAAAAGCGTTGTGCAGTCTGCACCCAAAGATAGATGTGAAATAACCCACAAAATATTAAGTGCTTCACTTTTAACTGTTTCATGTGAGGCACCCATGTAAACCTTGAGTAAAAAAATAGACCCAAGTACTTCACTCTTGGACAAATTGCAGTGGCTTTGCTCTTAAATAGAGGGAAGGATGGAACTTTCTTGTTTGTGGAAATGTATAGCCATGGTCTTGCTTGGAGAAAATTTGAACACTGTACAACCTGATTTATTGCATTCTGCATGTGTCCTTTCACATCCTGTAAGTTTCCTCCTGAGCAGTACAGTGTAAAGTCATCCACATACAGATGACATAAGACAACAATTGGAACAACTTTTACAATGTCATTTATAGCAATGGCAAACAGGGTACACTTAAGACACTCCCTTGTGGACCTCTTCCAGCTGATTTTCCAGGTTAGAGAAACTGTTTCCCACCCGAACTCTAAACTTCCTGTTAGTAAGGAAGCTTTGTATGAAGGTAGGTAATGCTCCTCTTACATACAGCTTCAAGAGTATGCCATGCTTCCATGTAGTATCGTAAGCCTTTTCAAGGTCAAAGAAGACTGCTAACATGTGACGTCGCTTGTGAAGGGATTTTGTATAGCAGTTTCCATCCTCACAAGTGTATCTGTGGTTGATCTGAAATTTCTAAACCATATTGATATGGGGTCAGCACGTTTTCCTTTTCCAGCAGCCATGTCAACCTGAAGTTTACCATTTTCTCCATCAGCTTGCAGATGCAGTTAGTGAGAGAAACTGGTCTGTAATTTCCTGGTGTGGAAGCATCCTTGTCAGTTAGGGACAGGAATGATTATAGCCTCTTTCCATGTGGATGGTACTCTGCCCTCCCAATAAATTCTATTGAATATGTCCAACAGGAACTTCTGGGAGCTCTCCGGTAAGTGAGATACATTTGATATAGAATATTGTCACTTCCTGGGGCAGTCTTACGGCAGAGCTGCAAAGCAGAGTCCATCTCCTTGCGCAAAAATGGCAAGTTATATGGAAGTTCTGTTGCAGTCCTACTGAAGAACGTCAATGGGCGTCGTTCCTGTTCAGCTTGAAGAGTGAAGAATCGGGCAGTGTAAGATGCTCCAGAGGAGATCTCTGCCATGGATTTAGCTAGCTCATTTGTAACATCTTATGTAACTATCTTATGCACCTTGTCCCATACCCATGCTAAGGGGGTCCCAGAGTTAATTGAGGAAACATACTGTCTCCATGACGTCCGTCTAGCATCCTTTAGCACTCGCCTGGCCTTGGCTCCAGGGGCATCATTTCAACTACCTTAATGCAGCTTTTCTTGCTCTAACAGCTTGTTGGCATTCATCAGACCACCATGGTACCAGAGGTCGACTTCTGCTACAAGGTGAATTTGTGATGTGAAGTGATTAACAGCATCTTGAACACACTGTAAATCATTCACAGATCCTTACAATACTGCAGTTGATCTAAAAAGATTCCAGTCCGCATGTTCAAGTTGCCATATCTGCACTCCATTGGCTGGAATACCATTCACCTCCTCTAAAAGTATTGGAAAGTGGTCGCTTGCATGGAAGTCTTCCATGACCTGCCAAGTGAAGTTCAACTGTGAATCAGGTGAGCCTATTTGTCATACCATCTCAGTTTATAATCTGGAAAAAAATCGTTAATTAGTGTAACGTGACAGTTCGCGGGCATGACGTCACAGTAGTCTGTGGGGTATGGGTAGCTGTCATGGTAGGCCTAGGAAAGGTGAAATGTATTTCAAGTAGAGGAGGCCATGACATTTGTTACGTGGAGGTGTGGTAGTTCCGAGTTGTGGGCCACTCTAGTGTCATGTCGGCTGCTGATAATTTAGTTAAAATTATCATATATAAGGTATGTCTTATATGTATAGCAATGTATAGCTTTGTTTGTTTTGATATTGTATAAATGTAAATTAGGTTGAAATATAAATTGCATTGATTAACACATGGAGGTGGAAACACGGGTCATTTTGTATTTCGTTTTGTTCCATGTTCTTTTAGAACTGTGGGCTGATATTAATGAGGAGCTGTACTACCAGCAGTAATCTAAGAAGAACCAGTGAGATGGAGACTGGATGCTGGTCAAGATTGTGTGAAGTGCACGGTAACTGATATATGAATGCTGAAATCAATGAACAGTGAAAAAAGTGAACGTTATAGCCCAAATCTTTATATGCGTATTATGCCTGTGTTCATTATTTTTTTTGTGTGTATTATACTTCGTAAAATAAAATACTAATAGTATTGTGTCTTTCAATACGACCATCAAAGACAGTCACTCGCTTAAAACGGTGTCTTAACTGTGCCGGCAAACCCTCACTGTAATAACCAACATCTTTACACTATTGATAGGTCTATATTGGAGAATGTCCCAGTTAGAATTTGGAAATGTGTGGAAGTGTCACTGTTCAGTAAAACTGCATCTACTCTTAAGAACAAGGACTCCAAGGCCCTTCCTCGAGGGTTGCACAGTGTCTCCCCGGAGGTGATGCCGACCATTGAAATCTCCCAAGAGTAGAAATGGATGTGGCAACTGCCCAAGTAGATCTTCCAAATCATCTGTGTTGAAATTATGTGGAGGAAGGTAGATGGATGCAACAGTGTAAGGTCGTGTCAAGCCTATTCTCACAACCTTCACCTGCAGTGTTGTCTGCAGGTGGATGGCCTGGAAGGGAATATCCTGACCATGAGGTTCATTGTCAAAGGCCCCATACTGGGCTTGAACTTGGAATCCTCTGAGGGAAATGGTACAATTTTCCCTGGTCATAATCTCTTGTAGGCATACACATACTGGGTTACACGAAGCTATCAGATGTTGCAGATCTTCCCATTTTGCATGAAATCCCTGACAGTTCCATTGGATTAGGGTATCCAGTTCTTCAGATTACCTCTTCATAAGGTGTTTGGCAGCATTTGTGGTCAAGGTTTGCCCCACACCTTTAGGCTGTCCCTTTCCAGGATCTTGGAGTACCTTTTGAAGGGTTGTTTACCTGTGGAATTAGTTTCCACAGGCTTCCTTTGGACAGGCTCAGGATTTCTTTGCCTGGGCAAAGATGGACCTGAGCCTTTGCTTCAGGGGCATTCTGTCTAGCAGCGGAGGTCCCTGTGGATGTGGTGGCAGCTGGAGCTGTCACCGTTGAAGCCTCTGGAGCCCTTCCTGACGGCTCCAAAGACCCTACTCTGAGATGAGTCTTTTGAACAGGCTCAGGATTCCTTTGCCTGGGCAAAGGGTGTACTTGAGCCTTATCTTCAGGGGCATTCTGCCTAGCAGTGGAGGCCCCTGTGGATGTGGCGGCAGCTGGAGCTGTCATTGACTGATGGCTCCAAAGACCTTACTCTGCTCCTTATTGCCAATACTTCTTACATTGCTTTGAAGAAGCTTCATGAGCTTCTTTGCAGTGGTAACTGCATATTGGACCTGGACAGTTGTCATCTCCTTGATGACCTGTTGTACCACACTTTAAACATATTCTTGGTTGTCCATTTTTCTTAATACGGCAAGAGTTGGCTCCATGCCCATAACCCTGGCAGTGCATAGGGTTGGGCACTTATGGCTTTATCTTGAGGTGGTACCATGCCAACTTAACTGATTCTGGAAGGACTAATGTGTTAAAAGTTAGAAGGTGAGCTGGTGTCGACTGTTCGAAACCATCAACTTTCTTCTTAAAACGTTTTACAGCACTACATTAAAATTCTCTAGTTCCTCTAACATCTTCTGTTTTGTGAGGAGAACATGAAACTTGAGCCCTAGGAATGTCGCATATCGCACACAGACGGTCACTTTCGTCTGGTGACAAAACCTCAACTATCAGGCTACCATCTTGCTGTGGGGTGATGCGAGGATCACGCTGATATACCTCAATCATTTTCCGATGTACTTCAAAAATATCAAGATCCATGATTGATACACTATCAGTGGTCTTCACTACTAAGTACTTACTATATGAAATACTTTCATATTTACCAGGTAAGATTTCCTTAATGGATTGAGGAGGACTTTTCTCCTTCTTACCTGGTTTGGGAACCTGGGAACCATTACGATTTCCATTCTTGCCCTTTGGCAGCTGGAAAGGTTTCAGAGTGACATGTGATGTTCCAGAGGGAATGGCCAGGGGAGAGAGCTAGATCTTTGTAAATTTGTAGAAAGCACTCAACCTCCACGACTCTTGTTCCCTAGTAATATGGGATGCCACGCACAACAAACACACGTGGGAGAGTACTCCCTGGTCCAAGATGGACTGAACCAGGGGTGGGTGTACCATCCCCTCTCATAGGCCTTGGTGCACCAGGAGACCATTTTGTCTCATCCCTCACTGGTGACCCTCCGGTATGGGTAGCCCTCTGGTCCGGCTCACCAGATCATTGGGACCTCAAGCCCCCCCCCCCCACCACCACCACCACCACTGCAAGGCGGCTTTCGTTAGGGGGGACCCTAGGTGGAGGTGGCCTGTGGGATGACCTAGTAAGTCGTGGCTTGGGGAGATCGATCAAACCTGATGGGCCAAGCCCCTGCTTGGCGGCTCGCCATGATGGACCCTCGTAGGTGGAAATGAAGGGTGGATGCGACTATGCGATCCCATCAGGGTCCCAATGATGATGATGATGATGATAATCTACATATATTGGCGGTTTTTTTATGAGTAGCTGGGGGGCGTGGGAAAACTGAGCTTGAGGCTAAATTCATATGGACACATACTTACATAAGCATCACTAATCACAAGAACGCAATACCTAATTTTCGACGCGGTCAATTTGTTAGCCAAATATTTAGTATAAAAACATGATAATAATTATCATCATTGCCATTATCAATATTATTATTATTGTTGTTATTGCTGTTATTATTATCATTATCACCACCATCATTATTATAAATATTACCATTATCATGAATATTATTATTATTATTATAAATGCCATTATTACTATTGTTATCAATTTATTACTATTATCATTATCATCATCTTTATTATTATTATTAATATTATTATGATCATTATCATCTTTATTATTATTATGCTTGCGTTTCGTCCCTCCGTCCATTCGTGCGTTACGTTTACATTGTACGTCTGAAATCATTATTATTATTGTCAGTATTATCACAATTTTTATTAGTATGTTCATTATAATTATTGTTATCATTATCGTTATTGCTATTATGATCATTATTGTTATCATTATTACAACTGTTAAAATTATCAATATTATTATTATCATTATTATTATGATTCTTCTTCTCCGACGTAAGTACACTGCCATGAAGTAGTTACGAGTCCGTCAGGTATGCACATTTACACGACTATCCGATGGGGGGGAGGGGGTTAGGAATAAAGGTAAGAGAGGAAGGGGAAAGAATGGGGAAGGAGAAGGGGAGGGGATGGGGACTTAAGGAGATAAGGGAGGTAGAGAAGAGGAAACGGAGGGGGCTTAAAGGAGAGGAGGCTTAGAGAAGAAAGTCGGATGGGAGAGGGAGAGAAAGAGATGGGGGGTATAGAGAGAAAGAGGGAGGGAATGGGATGAGCGGGGGGGGGGATTCAATTTGGGACTGAGGGAAGCTGGCAGAGTCGGAAAGGGAAGAAAGATGGGAAACGAAATGGAAAAATGAGGCAAAAGATAGGAGAGTGGAAGAGGAATTTCCACGGGTGCTGCTCTTTATCATTATCTATTTATAACATATATATTACTATCATTCTCATCACTCTTCTATTATCATTATCATAAATATTTTTTATTATTATTATCATCTTATATCCTTCATTATATCATTATT
>NC_051390.1:32288883-32303883 GCF_015228065.2 Penaeus monodon
AAATTATATATAATATTATATTATTATATATATATATATATTATATAATATATATGATATATATATATATATATTCATAATTATATATAAATATATTAATATATAATATTATATATATAATATAATATATATATTTATATATATATATAGCATCCAGAGATGAGGGCGACACACTCCAGTTGCACGCGCATTTAACTTTGTGTGGCATATTATCCCCTGCGCGGGACTACTTTAGTTATCCCGATGCCCGTTTTCTATTGCTCCCGTTTTAATTACTTTAATTACTCTTGTGTTAATTTGTAAGAGTTCTGCTTTTGTATATTACATTTGATTAGTGTTTTAAGTCTTGTGTTTTATCGTTGAGTCTTATTGTCCTTTTATTGTATTTTTAACTTATTTCGCGGTGACAGTGGCATGACACGTCATTTCTGTCAAGTCACTTTTTTTTTGTTTTATTCAATCTCTTTTATTATGAGTTTTAAATATTTATGATGTCGGTTTATATATTAGTCTTGTATTTTTAAATTATTACTAGATTCTTTCTCACCCTGTGTTTTAATTTTGATTTTATTGATGTGCGTATTTTTTCCCCTTATTTTGTATTTTCATGATGTCTTTCTTTGGTTTTATTGTGTATATTTTATTGCCTAATATTTTTATCACGTATTTTCTTTTATTTGTATTTTATTGTAATTTATTTTGAGAAATAATTCGCTATCTTATGACGTCACGAGTCCATGACAGCCCGCGACCCATGACAATAAACAGTATCAACTGGAATTCTCTGTCTTTTGGATACCCTCTTCTCTGCTGAAGCATCACCAAAGGTTATGCCAGCCCCTTTTCGTTACTTGCCTAGGTTGTATTTGTGCTGGACGTATAAGTATTTAATCAATAAGGCGTTAGTTACATTTATATTACGTTTTCAGTATGACCGTATTGAGTGTTGTCATGATTTACATGCTGAGCCTCTTCAAGGACGTATTCTGAGCACTGCTAGGTTTACTTCACTTTTATTATCTCTCTTTTAATGAATATTTCAGTAAGTTTTGTGATGTATTTGATTTTCTATATCGTTCTGAGCCGAGTTCCATCTGGAAACACCCGGACCCTTTTCACCCGAGCATGCTTGGTTCCGCATCTACCACAAACAGCGACACGTCTCGGTTGTGTCATTCATCATACACGACCACACGCACGGACACATCACTCTCCTCCCCTACTCCTCCTCCCTTGACCCCTCCCCCTACCTCCCCTGTCTCTTCCCCGCAATTACCTCCTCCCCCTATCTCTCCTCCACAACCTATTCTATCTCCATAGTGATGAACTTAACACCTACCCCTTTGTCTATTGATAGTGGTGTCAGATTAATAGATTGTGAGGTCACAGATCTCCTGATAGCTGAGTTTGAACTGCCTGCGTCAGCCTTCTCTGGCGCTGTTTCTTCCACGTCCCATGATTCAGCTAACCCATTCTCTGCAGCATTAGCAAAAGCTATGCAGGGGCCATTCGCATTTAGCGAGGGTAAGGAGCTACTAGGCAAGTTGTTAAATCAATACCCCGACATTTTACCGACAAAGGATCGTCCATTAGGCAGAACGCACATGATAGAGCACTCTATTACTCTAGAACCTGGAGCTAAGCCTGTGTATATTCCGGTATACAACATTCTGCACAGCAGGCGTGAGATTCTAGAGGAGGAAGTGCGCAGTATGCTGCAACAAGGGCTGATTCAACTTTCGACTAGCCCGTGGTCAGCGCCGATGCTGTTGGTGCCGAAGCGTCAGCATGGTTTTCGTCCTGTTTGTGATTTTCGGCGCCTGAACAAGGTGACCGTTCCGTCACCTTTTCCTATTCCTAACCTTCGTCAGCTCTTGCAAGACATTGGTGGAAAGAGTAAGGTCTTCTCCTCCATTGATCTGGCGAAAGGTTTCCTTCAGGTCCCCCTGGCAGAGGACAGCAGCCCATACACGCATGTGGGTCACTTCGAGTTCCTGGTGCCACCTATGGGTCTCAGGAACTCTCCTCTGACGTTTAGTCGTCTTATGGCTCTCGTCCTGCAGGGTTTAATTAATGATCAGGAGCTAGTCTATTTAGACGACATTTTGGTTTGTTCACCTTCGATCAAGGACCATGAAGCGCGGTTGCGCAGTGTTTTTCAGCGACTTCGGATGCGGTTTAACAATTAAATAGTGTAAATTCTTCCAGTTGCGTTTAGATTTCATCGGTCATTCTGTTAGTGCTGCAGGTATTGCCCCTACGAGACCAAGGTAAAAGCTGTCAGTATGTTCCCCTTTCCCTCTGATGCAAACACAGGTAAAGTCGTTCCTGGGTTAGCAGGTTTTTATAGACGTTCATTAAGGATTTTGGAGGATCGCTGCACAGTTGACATACCTCCTCAAGAAAGATGTCCCCTGACGCTGGGGCGAGGAGCAGGTCAACGCATTTTCAACATTACAATATTGTCTATCGCACACTCCCGTTCTTGCATTTCCGAGGTTTGATCTCCCCTTCATTCTCCACACAGACGCGTCGAATGTTGGGCTAGGAGCCGTTTTAATGCAGGAGCACGAAGGGAATCTGCGTCTTATCGGGTTTGCTAGTAGTGTTCTCACTAGTGCAGAGAAAAATTACTCGGTCACCAATAGGGAGATGTTGGCGATTGTATGGGCTCTTAAGTACTTCAGAGATATTATACTGGTGTACAAGGTCATGGTTCACACAGACCACATGCCGCTCACGTCGCTTAATGGTATGGTCGTAGGGCACGTTACCAGGATATCCTGGGCGATTTCGATGTGACTTTTGTGTATATTCAGTCGCCGCTGACACGCTGTCACGTGCACCAATCGAAAACTTGCAATCTCTGAGGCGGGACGACGCAGCTGATTTCCCCCCTTCATTTAGCTTGCCTTCGACAGCTGTTGTGAATAGTGCTTCACAGGTTCCTCCCTTGGAACCGCTGAATAAAGATGAGGTATATGCTGCCCAGCATGCCAACAAAACTTACGGACAGATCATTCGAGCCTTAGCCAAGGGCACGGCAGTTCCCAAGTTTAAAGGCCGGTTAAGGAATTTCTTCTTGACGACACAGGACTGTTATTTCGGAGATTCCAGCCGAAGCGAATTATGGGTCGCAGACGGATCGTCTGACAGGTCCTGGTGGTGCCGGAAAGTTTATTGCCGCGTGTGTTGAAGTATGCTCATGAATACCGTGAGGCAGCACATTGTGGTGTTCAAAAGGCAGTGCAGTTGACACGTAACCGATTTTATTTTCCGCGGTTAGTAACGAGGGTAGCTAATCACGTCAGGTCTTGCAAGACGTGCCCCTTGTACAAGGGTCACACAAGCGATCCCGCGCCTGCGCTTAAGTTCGACATTCCGGATTTTCCCTGGCAGAAGGTGTCATGTGACACTTTGTCTGGTTTCACCACAAACACATTCTAGTGTTCGTGGACAATTTTTCTCGCTATTGCGAGTTGGTGGCGGTTCCGTCAAAGGCTGCGGTGCACGTCACGAAAGCATTTCATGACGTAATTTGTTGCCGTCACGGCTGTCCACAATATTTAAGCTCGGATAACGGTACCGAGTTTGTAAATCAGGTGTTAGCTAGTCTCACGCAGCAGCTAAATGTGACGCAGGTGAACGTTTTGCCGTTCCGTCCGTAGGCTAACAGCATTACGGAACGTTTAAATAGATCCATTCTCACCATTTATAGTGTTTTTATTATCTAAAAAATAAAATATTTTGCATTATTCTACTTTCCTTATGACTTAGATGGGAACTATCAACAAAGCATATTGTAGAAAAACCCACAATGCAAAAACTAGATTTACTGAAAATGAGGCTACAGTTTCGAAATCCTTCTGGAGTCCCTCTTCAGGTCTGAAGAGAAAAGGATAAGTACGATATGCGAAGCTGAGCCTCGCCCGGGTTATGTCACGAGGGAGAACGGCCTTTGCATTTTGTTATACATAACCAAAGATAGTACTTGCATATTCTTTATTCAATACCTAAAGGTAATATGGACGTCTGCTGAAAAAAGAGCAAGTGCAACTGCATAGGCTTTTGGGACATTTACTCTAAATTTCAGGGGCTTTAATCCATCGTTTTTCGCAAATTTCTTCCAAAGTCATATCAGTATGGCTCTTTAGCACTGTATGTTTCACACCTTGCGCTAAGTTTAGTTTAAGAGTACATTACCAAATGCACTAAATTACGGCGTTTACTCCGATTTGAACATGTAAAGCGTGACACTTTACATGTCAGCATTCTGAACATATCATCGATTTTAGGTCTGCTCTTGCTTGACGTGTATATATATGCGTGTGTGTATGTATCTAAGTAAAACTTCTTCCCATATCGAAGGGGATGTAGGGAGCATGTCTGGAGAGGAACATACGAATTAAGCCGCGGGATGAGGCTGTAGGATGGCCAGTTCCTTTCCGCCCTGACTTTGACCCTAGCATGACGTCAGCATGCCAGCATTCATTCCCGGTCGACTGAGTGGGGCGACCGGGCGCGAACCCAGGACCTTGCGATTGTTCTATCACTGAGTTATGCTACTTCTTACATACACACGTGTGTGTTTGTAGAAATATAACAATGTTGGAAAGTAAAACAAACCCTTAAATTATCATTACATTTACAATTAGCTCTAGCAGATGTAGGGGGAAGGTACAGAAAATCACATTATGTAATACAGGTTTGAAAAGAACTGTAATCTGTCAGTAACCTTTATGTAGTTTGTTTGTTTCTTTTTGTGTGTATGTAGCCTACTATTTACTTCCTTAAGATGCATTTCTTTGCTTTGCTTGAGAACACCCCACCATCTGGACATCGCATTTCAAAGGCTACGCCGTGATTGCAAAGGTAATACGAACTTGGTGTGTCCTTAATGGCATACATTCCTTGCAGATCCTTACACTCTCCCCGCTGCAAAAAGAGCAAAACATTAGACAAGCTATATTCCTTTTGTAAGGATGTTGAGAGAAATAAGTTTTATCTAGCCACAATAATGCGTTTGGTGCTGCAGAGAAGTAACGTACGTAAGATGTAGTGTTGTTCTGTCGTAGGGTCTATTTCATTTCTTTTACGCCTTTCCTCACAGGAAACATTTTCAGGGAGGTCACACGTGTGTTTCTGGTCATTGAAGTAAAGCCCTCCCATACATTCATATTTAACAGGAATGCCATCACCATTACCTGTAAGGAACAGATTTACAGTATTCAAAATCTGCAATTTCAGTTACAATCTGGATACATCTCAGTCCACATGCATTTTTGTTATATATATATATATATATATATATATATATATATATATATAATATATATATAAAATATTATATATATAATTGAAATTTGTACAGGAAGAAAAGTCGCAATTGGAATGTAACCAACACAAAATTTTGGAGCATTCTGTTCTTGCCAAACAGTTAATGTCACATTTGAAATATGTAAACCAGAGATACCGAACAGATAGCTATGAACATGATCATCCCTAATTTGAAATAAGGCTCTGAGCATCAATATCAAGTGATTATGAACAATTATACTCATAAATGTTCAATGATTTTTGATGATACAAACTATCTGTATAATTTTCACGAGAAAATATAGTTCTTTGGAAAAATGGTCCAAAAATATAGGCACCTACAAGACAGAGAATATTTCATAGACACCTATTTTGTGGTATTACTTACAATGTAGTATTCTGAGCAGCTTTGAGCAGGATACAGACATTCGCACGTAGGATCGCAAGTTGGGTGTCTCTCAGGTTGACACTGTGGGTAATCTACTTGAAGAACACATTGACTCAACTGTGGGTTGAACACAAGCCCTTCGGAACAGGTGTGGAATACGGCGCTTGCATTGGCTGTTGAAAATTTTAGAAAGGAAATATAAATAGACTTAGAAATAACAAAGGATCTGACTTGTTATAGAAAGATTCAGATAATAAAGACATTTTACTTGTAATTAGCAAAACTAACCTCACAGTATAGTAGGCTGTGCAATCTCGGATGAGGTCTGAGGCAGCATCACAGTCACAAATGTCAGGCTTCATATCAGGAGGGCTGTGTGGGAGCACAGACTCTGGAATCTGGCAGTCAGCATCAGGAGTAGCGATACACTGGCATTAACGGCCAGTCACACACTCGTTTGACGGGATTGAAATGAAGATGAGGGGACACTTCTTGACAAATGGTATACTGTGAGACAGTGAATCCATTTCTTACAATCCCGAGGATGAGAGAAAACCCTCCTTTTCTGGGCATGAAAATGGACATTCTTCACCTTCATCACCACCTTCGTTTCCGCCGTCTCCATCACGCCTCCGTTTCCACCATCTCCACCTCCGTTCCCGCCGTCTCCACCTCCACCTCCGTTTCCACTGTCTCCACCTCCGTTTCCACCGTCTCCCCCTCCATTTCCGCCATTACCTTCATTACATGTTCCACAACTCTTGGGACATGTCTTGGCAACATATTCTTGCCATGAACAATCCCCATCGGTTGGCTTGCAGTAACAGTCATTATTGGCAGCCCAGAATCTACAGGCACTCATTTCATCCTGACAGATGTCACCACCTCCATCTCCGTTTCCACCGCTTCCACCCTCATTCACGTTACTAGCTCCTCCACATGGCAGACCTTCCGGAGTCAAGTAGCTGCCTGTCACACACGGAGAAGCCCATTCGTGATCACAGGTGAGTTCTGTTGGTTCCAGACCGTTCAGGAGCACAAGGCATCTCTTCAGGACCATACGGGGCACACTGGATGAACTTGCGGCAGTCACTTGGATGTGGCAGATACTTTCCGAGGAGCAATCAATGATGCAGCCGTCGATGCTTCCACCATTTCCTCCATTACCGCCGTCTCCACCGCCACCTCCGTTTCCGCCGTCTCCTCCACCACCTCCGTTTCCGCCGTCTCCGCCACCACCTCCGTTCCCGCCGTCTCCACCTTCGTTTCCACCGTCTCCACCTCCGTGTTCCACCGTCTCCACCTCCATTTCCACCGTCTCCCCCTCCATTTCCGCCTTACCTTCATTACATGTTCCACAACTCTTGGGACATGTCTTGGCCAACATATTCTTGCCATGAACAATCCCATCGGTTGCTTGCAGTAACAGTCATTATTGGCAGCCCAGATCTACAGGCACTCATTTCATCCTGACAGATGTCACCACCTCCATCTCCGTTTCCACCGCTTCCACCTCATTCACGTTACTAGCTCTCCACATGGCAGACTTTCTGGAGTCGTAGTTTCCTGCACACACGGAGAACCCCATTCGTGATCACAGGTGAGTTTCTGTTGTTCCCGACCGTTCCAGGAGCACAGGCATCTCTTCAGGACCTTTACGGGCACACTGGATGAACTTGGGGCCCAGTCACTTGGATGTGGCAATACTTTCCGAGGGAGCAATCAATGACGCAGCCGTCGATGCTTCCACCATTTCCTCATTACCGCCGTTCTCCACCGCCACCTCCGTTTCCCCGTCTCCCCACCACCTCCGTTTCCGCCGTCTCCACTCCACCTCCATTTCCACCACTACCTCCTCCACATGGCAGACCTTCCGGAGTCAAGTAGCGGCCCTGCACACACGGAGAAGTCCCATTCGTGATCACAGGTGAGTTTCTGTTGGTTCCAGACCGTTCCAGAGCACAAGGCATCTCTCATGACCATACGGGCACACTGGATGAACTTTGCGGCAGTCACTTGGATGTGGCAGATACTTTCCGAGGGAGCAATCATTGACGCAGCCGTCGTGCTTCACCATTCCGTCCATTTCAACGGTTGTCTCCACCGCCAACCTCCGTTTTCCGCGTCTCCACCTCCACTCCGTTTCCGCCGTCTCCACCTCCACCTCCGTTTCACCGTCTCGTCACACCTCCGTTTCCACCGTCTCCACCTCCACCTCCGTTTCCGCCGTCCCTCCGTCTCCACCTCCGTTTCCACCGTCTCCACCTCCATTTCCACCGTCTCCCCCTCCATTTCCGCCATTACCTTCATACATGTTCCACACTCTTGGACATTCTTGGCAACATATTCTTGCCTTTAAAAACCCCATCGGTTGGCTTGCAGTAACCAGTCATTATGGCACCCCAGAATCTACAGGCACTCATTTCATCCTGACAGATGTCACCACCTCCATCTCCGTTCCACCGCTTCCACCCTCATTCACGTTACTACCCTCCTCCACATGGCGACCTTCCGAGTCAAGTACTGCCTGTCACCACAGGGAGAAGCCCATTCGTGATCACAGGTGAGTTTCTGTTGGTTCCAACCGTTTCCGGAGCACAAGGCATCTCTTCAGGACCATACGGGGCACACTGGATGAACTTGCGGCAGTCACTTGGATGTGCAGATACTTTCCGAGGAGCAATCAATGACCAGCCGTCGATGCTTCCACCATTTCCTCCATTACCGCCGTCTCCACCGCCACCTCCGTTTCCACATGTGTGCCCTCCGTTTCCACCGTCTCCACCTCCGTCTCCACCTCCGTCTCCACCGTCTCCACCTCCGTCTCCACCGTCTCCACCTCCGTCTCCACCGTCTCCACCTCCGTTTCCACCGTCTCCACCTCCGTTACCTCGTCTCCACCTTCGTTTCCACCATCTCCACCTCCGTCTCCACCGTCTCCACCTTCGTTTCCACCATCCCACCTCCGTCTCCACTCCGTCTCCACCATCTCCACCTCCGTCTCCACCGCCCTCCACCTCCGTCTTCACCGTCTCCACCATCTCCACCTCCGTCCACCTCCGTCTCCACCGTCTCCACCTCCGTCTCCACCATCTCCACCTCCGTCTCCACCTCCGTTACATCGTCTCCACCTCCTCTCCACCTCCGTCTCCACCGTCTCCACTCCGTCTCCACCTCCGTCTTCACCGTCTCCACCATCTCACCTCCGTCTTCACCGTCTCCACCTCCGTCTCCACCTCCGCTCCACCTCCTCTCCACCGTCTCCACCTCCGTCTCCACCGTCTCCACCTCCGTCTCCAGACTCTTGCTTCCTGACTCTTTGCTTCCTGACTCTTTGCTTGCAGACTCTTTGCTTGCAGACTCTTTGCTTCCTGACTCTTTGCTTCCTGACTCTTTGCTTCCTGACTCTTTGCTTCCAGACTCTTTGCTTCTGACTCTTTGCTTGCAGACTCTTTACTTCCTGACTTCTTTGCTTCCTGACTCTTTGCTTCTGACTCTTACTTGCAGACTCTTTGCTTGCAGACTCTTTGCTTCCAGACTCTTTGCTTCCAAATTCCTTACTTCCAGACTCTTTGCTCCAGATCCTTTGTTTCCGGACTCTTTGCTTCCAATTCATTACTTCCAGACTCTTGCTTCCAGATTCTTTGTTTCCGGACTCTTTGCTTCCTGTTCCTTTGTTTCCGGACTCTTTGCTTCCAAATTCATTACTTCCAGACTCTTTGCTTCCAGATCCTTTGTTTCCGGACTCTTTGCTTTCCAAATTCATTACTTTCCAGAACTCATTCTTCCAGATCCTTTGTCTCCGGACTCTTTGCTTCCTGACTCTTTGTTTCCGGACTCTTTGCTTCCAGATCCTTTGTTTCCGGACTCTTTGCTTCCAGATCCTTTGTTTCCGGACTCTTTGCTTCCAGATCCTTTGTTTCCGGACTCTTTGCTTCCAGATCCTTTGCTTCCTGAGTCTTTGCTTGCGGTCTCTTTGCTTCCGGTCTTTTTGGGCTTCCAGATCCTTTGTTTCCGGACTCTTTGCTTCCAGATCCTTTGTTTCCGGACTCTTTGCTTCCAGATCCTTTGTTTCCGGACTCTTTGCTTCCAGATCCTTTGTTTCCGGACTCTTTGCTTCCAGATTCTTTGTTTCCGGACTCTTTGCTTCCAGATCCTTTGTTTCCGGACTCTTTGCTTCCAGATCCTTTGTTTCCGGACTCTTTGCTTCCAAATTCATTACTTCCAGACTCTTTGCTTCCAGATCCTTTGTTTCCGGACTCTTTGCTTCCAGATCCTTTGTGTCCGGACTCTTTGCTTCCAGATCCTTTGTTTCCGGACTCTTTGCTTCCAGATCCTTTGCCTCCAGACTCTTTGCTTCCAGATTCTTTGTTTCCAGACTCTTTGCTTGTAGACTCTTTGCTTCTAGACTCTTTGCTTCCAGATTCTTTGCTTCCATGATACTTTCTTCCAGGTCCTTTTTCTTCTAAGGCAAATTTTCTCTTGCTAATAATTTGGTTTTCTTTGCAGCTGCCGCAGGACTTTGGACAGTTCCTAAGAACAAATGACTGCCAGTCACAGTTACTCCCACTGCACTGGCACCCTCCATTCTTAACAAACTTTGGACAGTCCAAGCGTCGGTCAACGCAGGCCGTTTCCAGGAAAGCACCTTCCTCCCAGGCCCCTTCGCTGCAATCTACATTGATGGCCAGATCGCACTGTGAGGTGTCACGGTTGAAGAGAAGCGCTACTGCAGAAGTATTGCACTGCTTGGCCACCCTCACCTGAAACACCGACAGTGCATAATTTATAATACACAAATTGCCATTGATTTTTTTCACGTTGCTCTTCCTCTTTCATTTTTGTACCAAAGGGTATCATCATTGATATAGGGGGAAAAGGCACAGTAGTTCAGTTCGTCTGTGTTATTACATGGGCCCTATTTTACCATTTCGATGTCTCTTTGCTCTGATCCAAATATACAATATGATCGTTTTTTCAAGTATCAAGGAAAACTGTAGATACAGCACTGATTATACAATGCAAAGGTCTTTTTTGGACTGTGAATGCAAATTAATGAGGAAGTCCCTGGAATTCTAAGCTAACATTTCTGCAAGAACAGGTTGGCAGATCCCAATGGTAATATGGACAATGCGTACCAGTAAAAGATCATAGCATGATATTGCATGCTTTTAGAATACAGTTTCCTATTCCACTCATTAACAGTAATTGCAGCTTAATCAGACAATATGCAGAGAACTATTAAGTGTAACTTAAAACTAATGTAAGTGCAAGCATTTGAAACGATCCATCACCTTCCCATCAAATAACTACACAACGTCAGAGTGGATATACGTCGGTGATTATTTAAAAATCGAAGCAGAGAAACTTATTATTGATAGTACTGATATAATGAAGTTAAATGTCAAGGAAAATTATTGCTGACACCTACGTCTGCGACGGCAGGGCATTAAGCTATTACTATTGTTGAAAGGGAAGCAACCATTTTAATCGGACAAGATTTTGGCTCTGGAGAAAGGCTCATAAATTGAAGGAAAACAGGCATAGGCGGAAAAGTAAACCACTTCTAGATTATCTAGAGTAAGTAAAATAAAACTCACACTGCCAGAAACAGAGCACATTTCAGACGAAGGGTACCGGCAGTTGTCACAGGAGCAGGTGGGCGCAGGTTCACATTTGGTGTTCTCCGGCAGATCACATTGTTCAACCATGGCGTTGAACATCAAGTCTCCGGGACACTCTGTAAGGTGCTCCACTCCAGCCTGCGAATGGAAACCCAGGTTAGCCAACGGTCGCACAAACACACACACACACACACACACACACACACACACACACACACACACATATATATATATATATGTATATATGCATATATATTATATATTCTATGTATATATATGCATATATATGTATGCATATATATGTATGTATATATATATATATATATATATATATACTATATATATATATATAATACATATATATATGTGTGTGTGTGTGTGTGTGCGTGTAATTCTTTTTCTCTCTTTCTCTTTTTCTTTCCTTCTCTTCCAGCCTCCGTAGCCAACACAGAGTTAGAGAAGATGCACTCACTTCGGATTAAAGCTACATCGTTGACTGCTTTGGATTATAACTGTATAGTTGACTGCTATTATATAACCCAAAAGGGGTGTGCTGACTAGAGTTCTGACAGGCGTGTGGAGGCAGGCAACACAGTGAAGCCCTTCCAAGCCGAGACCCTGCCTTTAGGTTCTAAGCAGGTGAGACTGACTAACTTTGAATAGAACAAAGGCAAAAATAGAAAAAAAAGAAAACCTTCATAAATCGTAATTCAACACTAGTCCTGACTGTCTGTGTGGAGAAATCCAAACAATGAACCACATTTTCCAGGAATACCCCAAATGGGTCCTCACTGCTCCGATCAAGATATTAAGGAAGCAAAGGATGCTGCCCTACAGTGGATACGGTTTGGAGCGATACAGTGTGGTGATGATAACCCAACATGCGAGTAAAAAATGAACGAAACAAAACATATGTTAGAATTCGCTAAGCTATCCTACAAATCATGATGAATAACGGCTTATTTTTCTAGAATGCTAAACTCTGTCCTTATCTAAACCTAGATTAAGAGTCTGTTCCCTAATTATTTAAAGTGTTAATTATTAATTTTACTTGTTAGTCACTAGTTTCTTTTCAGCCATATTACCTGTTAATAACAAAGAAAGATTTAAAAAAAGTCATAAGAGTGAAACAGACAGACGGCTAGATAGAAAGAAACGTACCTATGTACTAGATCTAGATTCTGAGCAAATGAATTCATTGTCACTAAGTGACAGCACGGACAGACTAAGAAAAAGAGAACAAAGAGATAGCAGGTACTGACAGCGTCGCAGTGGTAAAAGGCATCGCAGTTATACGGGTGCGGTTTGATGCAGGGGCCTTCGCAGTCACACGTCACGAGGTCGTCTGTCACGCCTCCTGGGACGAAGGGGATCGTCAGCTCGCATGACTTCTTGAAGGGCGCGCAGGGGGCGTCCCTCGGGTGGTCACACGCCCCTTTCACCGCATTGAAGTTCAGGTTGGAGGGGCATCTCTGTATGGGAGAAAGGAAAAATTACAATTACGTAATGTGACTCGTGGCCTGAGTCCTTCTGGCTCTTTTTCCTTTATATGGTATGTAAGGGGTAAAGGGGTTCTTTGCTATAGTGATTAGGTGGTACAGAAAATGATGTGTAATCAATTCATGGGTAAGGAAAATTTGGGATTGAAGAACCTTGACTGAAAATTGCAAAGAAAAGGCACTGGAAATAAATAGCGTGAGTTTAAACCGTAGCAAAACTAACGACAGATGAACAAGAATGTCTATATGCTGGTAACTATGCTTTGAGTCACACTACATGTTTGCTGTTCGTTTTGATACCTAAAAAAACTTAATCTATGCTGCACATCTAACAATGAAGGGAAGATAAATGATTGGATAGTTCTCTTTCTCCCCGGCTTTTGTGGATATCCTACTTTTCTGTTTTTATCTTATGCCTTTCCTCCCTGCATTCACTGCTCTTTACCATAGTTCCCTTCCTATCAGCCCCTTTTCATTATGCCTTAAAATGGATTCGTTCTCGGTTTGCCCTTTTCTCTAACCATTCTTTTATCTTCACCATTGCTGCCTTTTCCTCTTTTTCTTTTCCCCTAATATTCACCTCTTCCTCTTTTCTTTCTACATTTCTTGCCAGTATCTCTGTCATCCTCTCTTCCTATTCTTGCACTTCTCTACCTCTTACTCATTCGCTCCCGTTTCTCACCTTGACATATGGGACGCCGGCAACGCAGTGGACGTAATCTGTGCAGAAGGTCGGGTGCGCGTAGAAGCCGTCCTGTCCAGGGCAGGTCAGGCTGTGACATATGTGTATGTTCGGAGTCGGGGATCCTGCAAAGGACAGGAAGCAGTTCTCTGCAACAACACTGATTTTTAAAAAGCGAGTTTAAGCTTTTTTTCTAGGAAATTATTAGTTGATTACTATGTTTTCTAATTCGTGAAGTTATCTTTGGTTTGTTTATGGACTTATCATTCATTCAGTCTCTTTTCTGTAAGGAAGGATATACGACAAAGTAACAAATGGAATAAAGACCTTTGGAAAAAAAATCTGAATGCGGTATCCTTGTGTCGTACTTGATTCTCGAAAATGTTTCCTTAGCTAAAGATTAACAGAAAGTATAAAAAGTGCAGCCATATTTAAAATATCTCTTACTGGCGTTGACCAGGAGTGGGAGCACTGCTAATCCCGCCACTAGAAGGGAAAGAAGGACCGTGGGGGAGCCGTCCATGGCGTCAGGCCAGAAGCTCCTCCTCCTACTCCAAAATGCCCTGGCTCCTCCTTCGCCTCGACGTCGAGAAGGGAAGTCAACGAGGGTCCAGCTTCTTACGCTATCACGGGCAGAGATCCTCTACGGGTCGACGTAGACGCCGCAGTGTGCCGGTCCCGAGGACAGGCGCTTCATATACCATTCCTTGATGCCGTTATCAGGTGTTAAAATGTCAGATATTGCTGCGTGTTTTTATGGTTGACTCCGTGCATTTCAAAAGCGGAAAGGTTTCTTCACATAACCAAAATCATAAAATATACGCGAGAATAAACGGACTCATATCTCTTATTCAGAAAATAAAAAGTCGTCCGTTCAAAACTCAATGAACGTGATGAAGACCCATTTTTATTGTTGACACTGTGTTTTCCAGATGGAGGACCTTAATTCGCATTTTCTTTTACTTTTACGATACACAAAAGAGAGGAAGAAATAGCTGTTTTTATTTTCTTTACTTACTGATATGGAGTTTTATTACACTAATTTCACAATTGGGGTGAGTTTAAGAATTATCACATAATACAGTTACATATTATGTAATAGTATTGTAAATCATAAAATCGAGTAGAAAGGCAGTTTAATCAAACCACATAAGAACTAAGCGTTGATTAGAATCAACTTTAAGCGTATGTATATGTATATGCATACACACAAACACAAATGTATGAACAAATCAAAATTTTATGCTCTCTCTCTCTCTCTCTCTCTGTCTCTTTATATATATATATATATATATATATATATATATATATATATAAAATATATATATATATTATACATATATATATATATATATATCTATATCTATACATACACACACTCAAACACATACATGCACGCACTCACAGACACAGACACACACATATGTTTGTGTATATATGTATATATATATATATATATATATTCATATATATATATATATATATATATAT
>NC_051390.1:32308883-32323004 GCF_015228065.2 Penaeus monodon
GGATTAGCAGTGCTCCCACTCCTGGTCAACGCCAGTAAGAGATATTTTAAATATGGCTGCACTTTTTATACTTTCTGTTAATCTTTAGCTAAGGAAACATTTTCGAGAATCAAGTACGACACAAGGATACCGCATTCAGATTTTTTTTCCAAAGGTCTTTATTCCATTTGTTACTTTGTCGTATATCCTTCCTTACAGAAAAGAGACTGAATGAATGATAAGTCCATAAACAAACCAAAGATAACTTCACGAATTAGAAAACATAGTAATCAACTAATAATTTCCTAGAAAAAAAGCTTAAACTCGCTTTTTAAAAATCAGTGTTGTTGCAGAGAACTGCTTCCTGTCCTTTGCAGGATCCCCGACTCCGAACATACACATATGTCACAGCCTGACCTGCCCTGGACAGGACGGCTTCTACGCGCACCCGACCTTCTGCACAGATTACGTCCACTGCGTTGCCGGCGTCCCATATGTCAAGGTGAGAAACGGGAGCGAATGAGTAAGAGGTAGAGAAGTGCAAGAATAGGAAGAGAGGATGACAGAGATACTGGCAAGAAATGTAGAAAGAAAAGAGGAAGAGGTGAATATTAGGGGAAAAGAAAAAGAGGAAAAGGCAGCAATGGTGAAGATAAAAGAATGGTTAGAGAAAAGGGCAAACCGAGAACGAATCCATTTTAAGGCATAATGAAAAGGGGCTGATAGGAAGGGAACTATGGTAAAGAGCAGTGAATGCAGGGAGGAAAGGCATAAGATAAAAACAGAAAAGTAGGATATCCACAAAAGCCGGGGAGAAAGAGAACTATCCAATCATTTATCTTCCCTTCATTGTTAGATGTGCAGCATAGATTAAGTTTTTTTAGGTATCAAAACGAACAGCAAACATGTAGTGTGACTCAAAGCATAGTTACCAGCATATAGACATTCTTGTTCATCTGTCGTTAGTTTTGCTACGGTTTAAACTCACGCTATTTATTTCCAGTGCCTTTTCTTTGCAATTTTCAGTCAAGGTTCTTCAATCCCAAATTTTCCTTACCCATGAATTGATTACACATCATTTTCTGTACCACCTAATCACTATAGCAAAGAACCCCTTTACCCCTTACATACCATATAAAGGAAAAAGAGCCAGAAGGACTCAGGCCACGAGTCACATTACGTAATTGTAATTTTTCCTTTCTCCCATACAGAGATGCCCCTCCAACCTGAACTTCAATGCGGTGAAAGGGGCGTGTGACCACCCGAGGGACGCCCCCTGCGCGCCCTTCAAGAAGTCATGCGAGCTGACGATCCCCTTCGTCCCAGGAGGCGTGACAGACGACCTCGTGACGTGTGACTGCGAAGGCCCCTGCATCAAACCGCACCCGTATAACTGCGATGCCTTTTACCACTGCGACGCTGTCAGTACCTGCTATCTCTTTGTTCTCTTTTTCTTAGTCTGTCCGTGCTGTCACTTAGTGACAATGAATTCATTTGCTCAGAATCTAGATCTAGTACATAGGTACGTTTCTTTCTATCTAGCCGTCTGTCTGTTTCACTCTTATGACTTTTTTTAAATCTTTCTTTGTTATTAACAGGTAATATGGCTGAAAAGAAACTAGTGACTAACAAGTAAAATTAATAATTAACACTTTAAATAATTAGGGAACAGACTCTTAATCTAGGTTTAGATAAGGACAGAGTTTAGCATTCTAGAAAAATAAGCCGTTATTCATCATGATTTGTAGGATAGCTTAGCGAATTCTAACATATGTTTTGTTTCGTTCATTTTTTACTCGCATGTTGGGTTATCATCACCACACTGTATCGCTCCAAACCGTATCCACTGTAGGGCAGCATCCTTTGCTTCCTTAATATCTTGATCGGAGCAGTGAGGACCCATTTGGGGTATTCCTGGAAAATGTGGTTCATTGTTTGGATTTCTCCACACAGACAGTCAGGACTAGTGTTGAATTACGATTTATGAAGGTTTTCTTTTTTTCTATTTTTGCCTTTGTTCTATTCAAAGTTAGTCAGTCTCACCTGCTTAGAACCTAAAGGCAGGGTCTCGGCTTGGAAGGGCTTCACTGTGTTGCCTGCCTCCACACGCCTGTCAGAACTCTAGTCAGCACACCCCTTTTGGGTTATATAATAGCAGTCAACTATACAGTTATAATCCAAAGCAGTCAACGATGTAGCTTTAATCCGAAGTGAGTGCATCTTCTCTAACTCTGTGTTGGCTACGGAGGCTGGAAGAGAAGGAAAGAAAAAGAGAAAGAGAGAAAAAGAATTACACGCACACACACACACACACACATATATATATTATATATATATATATATATATATATATATATATATATATATATATATATATATATATATATATGCATACATATATATGCATATATATATATATATATATAATTATATATATATATATATATATATAATATATATGTGTGTGTGTGTGTGTGTGTGTGTGTGTGTGTGTGTGTGTGTGTGTTTGTGCGACCGTTGGCTAACCTGGGTTTCCATTCGCAGGCTGGAGTGGAGCACCTTACAGAGTGTCCCGGAGACTTGATGTTCAACGCCATGGTTGAACAATGTGATCTGCCGGAGAACACCAAATGTGACTGCGCCCACCTGCTCCTGTGACAACTGCCGGTACCCTTCGTCTGAAATGTGCTCTGTTTACTGGCAGTGTGAGTTTTATTTTACTTACTCTAGATAATCTAGAAGTGGTTTACTTTTCCGCCCTATGCCTGTTTTCCTTCAATTTATGAGCCTTTCTCCAGAGCCAAAATCTTGTCCGATTAAAATGGTTGCTTCCTTGCAACAATAGTAATAGCTTAATGCCCTGCCGTCGCAGACGTAGGTGTCAGCAATAATTTTCCTTGACATTTAACTTCATTATATCAGTACTATCAATAATAAGTTTCTCTTGCTTCGATTTTTAAATAATCACCGACGTATATCCACTCTGACGTTGTGTAGTTATTTGATGGGAAGGTGATGGATCGTTCAAATGCTTGCACTTACATTTAGTTTTAAGTTACACTTAATAGTTCTCTGCATATTGTCTGATTACAGCTGCAATTACTGTTAATGAGTGGAATAGGAAACTGTATTCTAAAAGCATGCAATATCATGCTATGATCTTTTACTGGTACGCATTGTCCAATATTACCATTGGTATCTACCAACCTGTTCTTGCAGAAATGTTAGCTTTAGAATTCCAGGGACTTCCTCATTAATTTTGCATTCACAGTCCAAAAAAGACCTTTGCATTGTATAATCAGTTGCTGTATCTACAGTTTCCTTGATACTTGAAACACGATCATATTGTATATTTGGATCAGAGCAAAGAGACATCGAAATGGTAAAATAGGGCCCATGTAATAACACAGACGAACTGAACTACTGTGCCTTCCACCTATATCAATGATGATACCCTTTGGTACAAAAATGAAAGAGGAAGAGCAACGTGAAAAAATCAATGGCAATTTGTGTATTATAAATTATGCACTGTCGGTGTTTCAGGTGAGGGTGGCCAAGCAGTGCAATACTTCTGCAGTAGCGGCCTTCTCTTCAACCGTGACACCTCACAGTGCGATCTGGCCATCAATGTAGATTGCAGCGAAGGGGCCTGGGAGGAAGGTGCTTTCCTGGAAACGGCCTGCGTTGACCGACGCTTGGACTGTCCAAAGTTTGTTAAGAATGGAGGGTGCCAGTGCAGTGGGAGTAACTGTGACTGGCAGTCATTTGTTCTTAGGAACTGTCCAAAGTCCTGCGGCAGCTGCAAAGAAAACCAAATTATTAGCAAGAGAAAATTTGCCTTAGAAGAAAAAGGACCTGGAAGAAAGTATCATGGAAGCAAAGAATCTGGAAGCAAAGAGTCTAGAAGCAAAGAGTCTGGAAGCAAAGAGTCCGGACACAAAGGATCTGGAAGCAAAGAGTCTGGAAGTAATGAATTTGGAAGCAAAGAGTCCGGAAACAAAGGATCTGGAAGCAAAGAGTCCGGAAACAAAGGATCTGGAAGCAAAGAGTCCGGAAACAAAGAATCTGGAAGCAAAGAGTCCGGAAACAAAGGATCTGGAAGCAAAGAGTCCGGAAACAAAGGATCTGGAAGCAAAGAGTCCGGAAGCAAAGAGTCTGGAAGCAAAGAGTCCGGAAACAAAGGATCTGGAAGCAAAGAGTCTGGAAGCAAAGGATCTGGAAGCAAAGAGTCCGGAAACAAAGGATCTGGAAGCAAAGAGTCCGGAAACAAAGGATCTGGAAGCAAAGAGTCCGGAAACAAAGGATCTGGAAGCAAAGAGTCCGGAAACAAAGGATCTGGAAGCAAAGAGTCCGGAAACAAAGGATCAGGAAGCAAAGAGTCAGGAAGCAAAGAGTCTGGAAGTAATGAATTTGGAAGCAAAGAGTCCGCAAGCAAAGACTCTGCAAGCAAAGAGTCTGGAAGCAAAGAGTCCGGAAACAAAGGAACTGGAAGCAAAGAGTCTGGAAGTAATGAATTTGGAAGCAAAGAGTCCGCAAGCAAAGACTCTGCAAGCAAAGAGTCTGGAAGCAAAGAGTCTGGAAACAAAGGATCTGGAAGCAAAGAGTCTGGAAGTAATGAATTTGGAAGCAAAGAGTCCGGAAACAAAGGATCTGGAAGCAAAGAGTCTGGAAGTAAGGAATTTGGAAGCAAAGAGTCCGGAAACAAAGTATCTGGAAGTAATGAATTCGGAAGCAAAGAGTCCGGAAACAAAGATTCTGCATGCAAAGAGTCAGGAAGCAAAGAGTCTGCAAGTAAAGAGTCTGGAAGCAAAGAGTCAGGAAGCAAAGAGTCTGCAAGCAAAGAGTCAGGAAGCAAAGAGTCTGGAAGCAAAGAGTCTGCAAGCAAAGAGTCAGGAAGCAAAGAGTCTGCAAGCAAAGAGTCTGCAAGCAAAGAGTCAGGAAGCAAAGAGTCAGGAAGCAAAGAGTCTGCAAGCAAAGAGTCTGGAAGCAAAGAGTCAGGAAGCAAAGAGTCTGCAAGCAAAGAGTCTGCAAGCAAAGAGTCAGGAAGCAAAGAGTCAGGAAGCAAAGAGTCTGGAGACGGAGGTGGAGACGGTGGAGACGGAGGTGGAGACGGTGGAGACGGAGGTGAAGACGGAGGTGGAGACGGAGGTGGAGACGGTGGAGACGGAGGTGGAGATGGTGGAGACGGTGAAGACGGAGGTGGAGACGGAGGTGGAGACGATGGTAACGGAGGTGGAGACGGAGGTGGAGAAGATGGAGACGGAGGTGGAGACGGTGAAGACGGAGGTGGAGATGGTGGAGACGGAGGTGGAGACGGAGGTGGAGATGGTGGAGACGGAGGTGGAGACGGTGGAGACGGAGGTGGAGATGGTGGAAACGAAGGTGGAGACGGTGGAGACGGAGGTGGAGACGGTGGAGACGGAGGTGGAGACGGTGGAAACGGAGGTGGAGACGGTGGAGACGGAGGTGGAGACGGAGGTGGAGACGGTGGAAACGGAGACACACACTGTGGAAACGGAGGTGGCGGTGGAGACGGCGGTAATGGAGGAAATGGTGGAAGCATCGACGGCTGCGTCATTGATTGCTCCCTCGGAAAGTATCTGCCACATCCAAGTGACTGCCGCAAGTTCATCCAGTGTGCCCCGTATGGTCCTGAAGAGATGCCTTGTGCTCCTGGAACGGTCTGGAACCAACAGAAACTCACCTGTGATCACGAATGGGCTTCTCCGTGTGTGACAGGCAGCTACTTGACTCCGGAAGGTCTGCCATGTGGAGGAGCTAGTAACGTGAATGAGGGTGGAAGCGGTGGAAACGGAGATGGAGGTGGTGACATCTGTCAGGATGAAATGAGTGCCTGTAGATTCTGGGCTGCCAATAATGACTGTTACTGCAAGCCAACCGATGGGGATTGTTCATGGCAAGAATATGTTGCCAAGACATGTCCCAAGAGTTGTGGAACATGTAATGAAGGTAATGGCGGAAACGGAGGTGGAGACGGTGGAAACGGAGATGGAGACGGCGGGAACGGAGGTGGAGGTGGAAACGGAAGTGGAGACGGCGGAAACGGAGATGGAGACGGCGGGAACGGAGGTGGTGGCAGAGATGGAGGAAACGGAGGTGGCGGTGGAGACGGCGGAAACGGAGGTGGTGACGGAGACGGCGGAAACGGAGGTGGCGGTGGAGACGGCGGTAATGGAGGAAATGGTGGAAGCATCGACGGCTGCGTCATTGATTGCTCCCTCGGAAAGTATCTGCCACATCCAAGTGACTGCCGCAAGTTCATCCAGTGTGCCCCGTATGGTCCTGAAGAGATGCCTTGTGCTCCTGGAACGGTCTGGAACCAACAGAAACTCACCTGTGATCACGAATGGGCTTCTCCGTGTGTGACAGGCCGCTACTTGACTCCGGAAGGTCTGCCATGTGGAGGAGGTAGTGGTGGAAATGGAGGTGGAGGTGGAGACGGCGGAAACGGAGGTGGTGGCGGAGACGGCGGAAACGGAGGTGGCGGTGGAGACGGCGGTAATGGAGGAAATGGTGGAAGCATCGACGGCTGCGTCATTGATTGCTCCCTCGGAAAGTATCTGCCACATCCAAGTGACTGCCGCAAGTTCATCCAGTGTGCCCCGTATGGTCCTGAAGAGATGCCTTGTGCTCCTGGAACGGTCTGGAACCAACAGAAACTCACCTGTGATCACGAATGGGCTTCTCCGTGTGTGACAGGCAGCTACTTGACTCCAGAAGGTCTGCCATGTGGAGGAGCTAGTAACGTGAATGAGGGTGGAAGCGGTGGAAACGGAGATGGAGGTGGTGACATCTGTCAGGATGAAATGAGTGCCTGTAGATTCTGGGCTGCCAATAATGACTGTTACTGCAAGCCAACCGATGGGGATTGTTCATGGCAAGAATATGTTGCCAAGACATGTCCCAAGAGTTGTGGAACATGTAATGAAGGTAATGGCGGAAATGGAGGGGGAGACGGTGGAAACGGAAGTGGAGACGGCGGAAACGGAGATGGAGACGGCGGGAACGGAGGTGGTGGCGGAGACGGCGGAAACGGAGGTGGTGGAGGAGACGGCGGAAACGGAGGTGGCGGTGGAGACGGCGGTAATGGAGGAAATGGTGGAAGCATCGACGGCTGCATCATTGATTGCTCCCTCGGAAAGTATCTGCCACATCCAAGTGACTGCCGCAAGTTCATCCAGTGTGCCCCGTATGGTCCTGAAGAGATGCCTTGTGCTCCTGGAACGGTCTGGAACCAACAGAAACTCACCTGTGATCACGAATGGGCTTCTCCGTGTGTGACAGGCAGCTACTTGACTCCGGAAGGTCTGCCATGTGGAGGAGCTAGTAACGTGAATGAGGGTGGAAGCGGTGGAAACGGAGATGGAGGTGGTGACATCTGTCAGGATGAAATGAGTGCCTGTAGATTCTGGGCTGCCAATAATGACTGTTACTGCAAGCCAACCGATGGGGATTGTTCATGGCAAGAATATGTTGCCAAGACATGTCCCAAGAGTTGTGGAACATGTAATGAAGGTAATGGCGGAAATGGAGGGGGAGACGGTGGAAACGGAGGTGGAGACAGTGGAAACGGAGGTGGAGACGGTGGAAACGAAGGTGGAGACGGCGGGAACGGAGGTGGAGGTGGAAACGGAAGTGGAGACGGCGGAAACGGAGATGGAGACGGTGGAAACGGAGGTGGAGGTGGAGACGGCGGGAACGGAGGTGGAGATGGTGGAAACGGAGGCGTTGATGGAGACGGCGGAAACGAAGGTGGTGATGAAGGTGAAGAATGTCCATTTTCATGCCCAGAAAAGGAGGGTCTTTTCTCTCATCCTCGGGATTGTAAGAAATGGATTCACTGTTCTCACAGTATACCATTTGTCAAGAAGTGTCCCCTCCATCTTCATTTCAATCCCGTCAAACGAGTGTGTGACTGGCCGTTTAATGCCCAGTGTATCGCTACTCCTGATGCTGACTGCCAGATTCCAGAGTCTGTGCTTCCCACACAGCCCCCTGATATGAAGCCTGACATTTGTGACTGTGAGTGCTGCCTCAGACCTCATCCCGAGGATTGCACAGCCTACTATTACTGTGAGGTTAGTTTTTGCTAATTACAAGTAAAATGTCTTTATTATCTGAATCTTTCTATATACAAGTCAGATCCTTTTGTTATTTCTAAGTCTATTTATTATTTCCTTTCTAAAATATTTCAACAGCCAAATGCAAGCGCCGTATTCCACACCTGTTCCGAAGGGCTTGTGTTCAACCCACAGTTGAGTCAATGTGTTCTTCAAGTAGATTACCCACAGTGTCAACCTGAGAGACACCCAACTTGCGATCCTACGTGCGAATGTCTGTATCCTGCTCAAAGCTGCTCAGAATACTACATTTGTAAGTAATACCACAAAATAGGTGTCTATGAAATATTCTCTGTCTTGTAGGTGCCTATATTTTTGGACCATTTTTCCAAAGAACTATATTTTCTCGTGAAAATTATACAGATAGTTTGTATCATCAAAAATCATTGAACATTTATGAGTATAATTGTTCATAATCACTTGATATTGATGCTCAGAGCCTTATTTCAAATTAGGGATGATCATGTTCATAGCTATCTGTTCGGTATCTCTGGTTTACATATTTCAAATGTGACATTAACTGTTTGGCAAGAACAGAATGCTCCAAAATTTTGTGTTGGTTACATTTCCAATTGCGACTTTTCTTCCTGTACAAATTTCAATTATATATATATATATATATATATATATATATATATATATATATATATATATATATATATATATATATATATAACAAAAATGCATGTGGACTGAGATGTATCCAGATTGTAACTGAAATTGCAGATTTTGAATACTGTAAATCTGTTCCTTACAGGTAATGGTGATGGCATTCCTGTTAAATATGAATGTATGGGAGGGCTTTACTTCAATGACCAGAAACACACGTGTGACCTCCCTGAAAATGTTTCCTGTGAGGAAAGGCGTAAAAGAAATGAAATAGACCCTACGACAGAACAACACTACATCTTACGTACGTTACTTCTCTGCAGCACCAAACGCATTATTGTGGCTAGATAAAACTTATTTCTCTCAACATCCTTACAAAAGGAATATAGCTTGTCTAATGTTTTGCTCTTTTTGCAGCGGAAGAGTGTAAGGATCTGCAAGGAATGTATGCCATTAAGGACACACCAAGTTCGTATTACCTTTGCAATCACGGCGTAGCCTTTGAAATGCGATGTCCAGATGGTGGGGTGTTCTCAAGCAAAGCAAAGAAATGCATCTTAAGGAAGTAAATAGTAGGCTACATACACACAAAAAGAAACAAACAAACTACATAAAGGTTACTGACAGATTACAGTTCTTTTCAAACCTGTATTACATAATGTGATTTTCTGTACCTTCCCCCTACATCTGCTAGAGCTAATTGTAAATGTAATGATAATTTAAGGGTTTGTTTTACTTTCCAACATTGTTATATTTCTACAAACACACACGTGTGTATGTAAGAAGTAGCATAACTCAGTGATAGAACAATCGCAAGGTCCTGGGTTCGCGCCCGGTCGCCCCACTCAGTCGACCGGGAATGAATGCTGGCATGCTGACGTCATGCTAGGGTCAAAGTCAGGGCGGAAAGGAACTGGCCATCCTACAGCCTCATCCCGCGGCTTAATTCGTATGTTCCTCTCCAGACATGCTCCCTACATCCCCTTCGATATGGGAAGAAGTTTTACTTAGATACATACACACACGCATATATATACACGTCAAGCAAGAGCAGACCTAAAATCGATGATATGTTCAGAATGCTGACATGTAAAGTGTCACGCTTTACATGTTCAAATCGGAGTAAACGCCGTAATTTAGTGCATTTGGTAATGTACTCTTAAACTAAACTTAGCGCAAGGTGTGAAACATACAGTGCTAAAGAGCCATACTGATATGACTTTGGAAGAAATTTGCGAAAAACGATGGATTAAAGCCCCTGAAATTTAGAGTAAATGTCCCAAAAGCCTATGCAGTTGCACTTGCTCTTTTTTCAGCAGACGTCCATATTACCTTTAGGTATTGAATAAAGAATATGCAAGTACTATCTTTGGTTATGTATAACAAAATGCAAAGGCCGTTCTCCCCTCGTGGACATAACCCGGGCGAGGCTCAGCTTCGCATATCGTACTTATCCTTTTCTCTTCAGACCTGAAGAGGGACTCCAGAAGGATTTCGAAACTGTAGCCTCATTTTCAGTAAATCTAGTTTTTGCATTGTGGGTTTTTCTACAATATGCTTTGTTGATAGTTCCCATCTAAGTCATAAGGAAAGTAGAATAATGCAAAATATTTTATTTTTTAGATAATAAAAACACTATAAATGGTGAGAATGGATCTATTTAAACGTTCCGTAATGCTGTTAGCCTACGGACGGAACGGCAAAACGTTCACCTGCGTCACATTTAGCTGCTGCGTGAGACTAGCTAACACCTGATTTACAAACTCGGTACCGTTATCCGAGCTTAAATATTGTGGACAGCCGTGACGGCAACAAATTACGTCATGAAATGCTTTCGTGACGTGCACCGCAGCCTTTGACGGAACCGCCACCAACTCGCAATAGCGAGAAAAATTGTCCACGAACACTAGAATGTGTTTGTGGTGAAACCAGACAAAGTGTCACATGACACCTTCTGCCAGGGAAAATCCGGAATGTCGAACTTAAGCGCAGGCGCGGGATCGCTTGTGTGACCCTTGTACAAGGGGCACGTCTTGCAAGACCTGACGTGATTAGCTACCCTCGTTACTAACCGCGGAAAATAAAATCGGTTACGTGTCAACTGCACTGCCTTTTGAACACCACAATGTGCTGCCTCACGGTATTCATGAGCATACTTCAACACACGCGGCAATAAACTTTCCGGCACCACCAGGACCTGTCAGACGATCCGTCTGCGACCCATAATTCGCTTCGGCTGGAATCTCCGAAATAACAGTCCTGTGTCGTCAAGAAGAAATTCCTTAACCGGCCTTTAAACTTGGGAACTGCCGTGCCCTTGGCTAAGGCTCGAATGATCTGTCCGTAAGTTTTGTTGGCATGCTGGGCAGCATATACCTCATCTTTATTCAGCGGTTCCAAGGGAGGAACCTGTGAAGCACTATTCACAACAGCTGTCGAAGGCAAGCTAAATGAAGGGGGGAAATCAGCTGCGTCGTCCCGCCTCAGAGATTGCAAGTTTTCGATTGGTGCACGTGACAGCGTGTCAGCGGCGACTGAATATACACAAAAGTCACATCGAAATCGCCCAGGATATCCTGGTAACGTGCCCTACGACCATACCATTAAGCGACGTGAGCGGCATGTGGTCTGTGTGAACCATGACCTTGTACACCAGTATAATATCTCTGAAGTACTTAAGAGCCCATACAATCGCCAACATCTCCCTATTGGTGACCGAGTAATTTTTCTCTGCACTAGTGAGAACACTACTAGCAAACCCGATAAGACGCAGATTCCCTTCGTGCTCCTGCATTAAAACGGCTCCTAGCCCAACATTCGACGCGTCTGTGTGGAGAATGAAGGGGAGATCAAACCTCGGAAATGCAAGAACGGGAGTGTGCGATAGACAATATTGTAATGTTGAAAATGCGTTGACCTGCTCCTCGCCCCAGCGTCAGGGGACATCTTTCTTGAGGAGGTATGTCAACTGTGCAGCGATCCTCCCAAAATCCTTAATGAACGGTCTATAAAAACCTGCTAACCCCAGGAACGACTTTACCTGTGTTGCATCAGAGGGAATGGGGAACATACTGACAGCTTTTACCTTGGTCTCGTTAGGGGCAATACCTGCAGCACTAACAGAATGACCGATGAAATCTAAACGCAACTGGAAGAATTTACACTATTTAATTGTTAAACCCGCATCCGAAAGTCGCTGAAAAACACTGCGCAACCGCGCTTCATGGTCCTTGATCGAAGGTGAACAAACCAAAATGTCGTCTAAATAGACTAGCTCCTGATCATTAATTAAACCCTGCAGGACGAGAGCCATAAGACGACTAAACGTCAGAGGAGAGTTCCTGAGACCCATAGGTGGCACCAGGAACTCGAAGTGACCCACATGCGTGTATGGGCTGCTGTCCTCTGCCAGGGGGACCTGAAGGAAACCTTTCGCCAGATCAATGGAGGAGAAGACCTTACTCTTTCCACCAATGTCTTGCAAGAGCTGACGAAGGTTAGGAATAGGAAAAGGTGACGGAACGGTCACCTTGTTCAGGCGCCGAAAATCACAAACAGGACGAAAACCATGCTGACGCTTCGGCACCAACAGCATCGGCGCTGACCACGGGCTAGTCGAAAGTTGAATCAGCCCTTGTTGCAGCATACTGCGCACTTCCTCCTCTAGAATCTCACGCCTGCTGTGCAGAATGTTGTATAC
The DNA here is from genome assembly GCF_015228065.2 of Penaeus monodon. NCBI lineage: Eukaryota > Metazoa > Arthropoda > Malacostraca > Decapoda > Penaeidae > Penaeus > Penaeus monodon. The sequence goes on from NC_051390.1 coordinate 32,321,313, forward strand.
CGGAATATACACAGGCTTAGCTCCAGGTTCTAGAGTAATAGAGTGCTCTATCATGTGCGTTCTGCCTAATGGACGATCCTTTGTCGGTAAAATGTCGGGGTATTGATTTAACAACTTGCCTAGTAGCTCCTTACCCTCGCTAAATGCGAATGGCCCCTGCATAGCTTTTGCTAATGCTGCAGAGAATGGGTTAGCTGAATCATGGGACGTGGAAGAAACAGCGCCAGAGAAGGCTGACGCAGGCAGTTCAAACTCAGCTATCAGGAGATCTGTGACCTCACAATCTATTAATCTGACACCACTATCAATAGACAAAGGGGTAGGTGTTAAGTTCATCACTATGGAGATAGAATAGGTTGTGGAGGAGAGATAGGGGGAGGAGGTAATTGCGGGGAAGAGACAGGGGAGGTAGGGGGAGGGGTCAAGGGAGGAGGAGTAGGGGAGGAGAGTGATGTGTCCGTGCGTGTGGTCGTGTATGATGAATGACACAACCGAGACGTGTCGCTGTTTGTGGTAGATGCGGAACCAAGCATGCTCGGGTGAAAAGGGTCCGGGTGTTTCCAGATGGAACTCGGCTCAGAACGATATAGAAAATCAAATACATCACAAAACTTACTGAAATATTCATTAAAAGAGAGATAATAAAAGTGAAGTAAACCTAGCAGTGCTCAGAATACGTCCTTGAAGAGGCTCAGCATGTAAATCATGACAACACTCAATACGGTCATACTGAAACGTAATATAAATGTAACTACGCCTATTGATTAAATACTTATACGTCCAGCACAAATACAACCTAGGCAAGTAACGAAAAGGGGCTGGCATAACCTTTGGTGATGCTTCAGCAGAGAAGAGGGTATCCAAAAGACAGAGAATTCCAGTTGATACTGTTTATTGTCATGGGTCGCGGGCTGTCATGGACTCGTGACGTCATAAGATAGCGAATTATTTCTCAAAATAAATTACAATAAAATACAAATAAAAGAAAATACGTGATAAAAATATTAGGCAATAAAATATACACAATAAAACCAAAGAAAGACATCATGAAAATACAAAATAAGGGGAAAAAATACGCACATCAATAAAATCAAAATTAAAACACAGGGTGAGAAAGAATCTAGTAATAATTTAAAAATACAAGACTAATATATAAACCGACATCATAAATATTTAAAACTCATAATAAAAGAGATTGAATAAAACAAAAAAAAAGTGACTTGACAGAAATGACGTGTCATGCCACTGTCACCGCGAAATAAGTTAAAAATACAATAAAAGGACAATAAGACTCAACGATAAAACACAAGACTTAAAACACTAATCAAATGTAATATACAAAAGCAGAACTCTTACAAATTAACACAAGAGTAATTAAAGTAATTAAAACGGGAGCAATAGAAAACGGGCATCGGGATAACTAAAGTAGTCCCGCGCAGGGGATAATATGCCACACAAAGTTAAATGCGCGTGCAACTGGAGTGTGTCGCCCTCATCTCTGGATGTGTATATATATATATCAAATATATATATGTATATATATATATATATATATATATATATATATATAATATATATATATATATATATATATATATATATTATATAATCAATATATTATATATATATATATATATATATTGTAAATGAATATTCTATATATATATATATATTATATTATATATAATAAAG
>NC_051390.1:32323104-32355604 GCF_015228065.2 Penaeus monodon
AAAAAAAGAAAGAAAAGAGAAAAGAAAAAAAGAAGAAAAGAGAAAAAATAAAGAAGAAAAAAAATAGGAAATAAGATAAAAAAAAGAAAACAAAAAATAAAATATTAAAACATAAGAAAAAATAAATTAAGAGAAGATAAAAGAAAGAGAAATAGATAGAATAGAAAAAAGAAGAAAGAAAAAAAAAAAAAGAAGAGAGAAAGAGAAAATAAGAGATAAGAGAGAAGAAGAAAGAGGATAGAAAAGCAACGGAAGAAAAAAAGAGCGAGAGAAAGAGAGAGGAGAGGGAAGAAGAGAGAGAGGAGAGAGATAAATAGAGAAAAGATAAGAAGAGAAGAGAGAGAAGATAGATAATGAAGAGAGAGAGAGCTAAGATAGAGAGAATAGAAGATATAATGAAAGAGATATAGATAGAAGAGAGAGACTATAAAGAGAATAGAGAGAGGAGAAAAAGAAGAGAAGAAAATTGATGGAAAGTAAGAGAAGAAGAAGAGAGAATAACAGTACGGGGAAAGATAAGAAGAGAGAGAAGAGATATGAGATATGAGAAGAAAAAGAAGGAAGAAGAGATAAAAGAGATAAAAGATAGAGATAAGATGAGAGAGAAAAAGAGAGAAAGAGATAGAAGAAAGAACAGAGAGAAAGATAGAGGGAAAGAGAGAGAGAGAGAGAGAGAGATATGAGAGAGAATAGAAGAAGATATGAGAGATAGAGAATAGAGAAGAGAGAGAGAGAGAATATAGAATAAAAGATATAAGATATAATAGAGATATAAATAGAGCGAATGAGAGTAGAGAAGAAGAGAAAGAGAAGTAAGATAAAGTAGATAAAAGTAAGAAGAGATAATAAAGAGATAGATAAAAGAGAAAGAAGAGATGGAAAAGAGAGAATAGAGAATAAATAATAGAGAGAAAGAATAAGAGAATAGAATAAGAATAGATAAGATATAGAAATAGAAGAATAAAAATAGAAGAAAAGATAAGATAGATAATAGATAATATATAATAAAAGATAATAGATATATAAAGATAAAATAGTATATAATATATATAAAATATAAAAATAAATAGAAGATAATATATAGTAATATAAATGAATAATATAAGTATAAAAGTATATAAGAATATAAGAGATAGAGATAATATATGAATTATAAATAATGTATATAGAATAAAATAAATAGAAAAGAAAATAAGGAATAGATTAAAAAAGAAAAAAGATAAAAAAATAAAAAAAAGAATAATAAATAAAAAGAATAGAAAGAATAGAATAGAGATATATAAATAAAGAAAAATTAAAAATTAGAAAATTAATAAATGATATATAATATAAAATATAATAAATAATTATATATATATATATATATATATATATATATATAATATATTATAGTATGAAATAATATATATAGATTATTTATAATACATATATGATATATATATTATATAGATATAATATATGTATATATACACATAATATACAATATATATATATAAATATATATAATATATATTATATAATAATATATAATATATATATATATATATATACATATTATATATAATATATTATATATTATATAATTCTATATTATATATATATATATCTATATATATATATATATATATATCTATATATAATATATATATAATATATATATATAATATATATATATATATATATATATATATATATATATATATATATCATCGGCTTCAATACAAGAAATGCCATCCTTTATGCAATAGTGCGACCAAGGAACATTGACATTGTCATGTTCCAGGAGACAGTAACAGAGGAGACTGTTCGCTTTTCGGGGTATCATGTCTTCATGCTGCCAAGCACAGCGGGCAAAAGAGGCTTGATCACCCTGGTCAGAAGAAACAATTCCTTGCTTCGCAATAGCCGATGCACCACACTGTAGAGACGATGTGGAATTTCTTGCCGTAGGGATTCACCTGACGGGGGTCCCCCTCAAGCTGTACAATGTGTACTGTAGGCCAGGCTGTAGGAGCTTAGACATGAACCAGGTATGTGCTACTGCAGCACAAGACCGAGAGATCAAAGGGGGAAATTCAACGCATACCACCCTATCCTGGCTCCCTGCAGGGGTCCGAATGCGGCAGGCATTCACACATAGCCAGTGTGCTTGAGAAATTCCCCGAGATCACTCTTCTCAATATGCAAGAGCAAATGTATGTCAGAGGAGGGGTCCTAGACCTCACCCTGGCCACTGCGGCTCTGGTGGAGAGAATCAGTTGGTGTGTTGATGAGACTATCACAAATTACCACTATGGCACTGTTACTACCCTCAAGGATGATGGTCCAGCCCAAATGCCACAACCAAATCCAAGATGGAAAACAAACAAGGTCAACTGGCAAGCTTTTCAGAATGCCTTGGCCCACTATCCTAGATGCAATGAACCCCCACAGAGTGAAAATGTGGAAGTGCTTGAAACAAGATTTATCATTGCCATAAATAAAGTAGCCTAGCAGACTACCTAAAATCGGCCATGATCCAGGAGTTACAAAGACACCTGGTACTATAATGACAAGATTAAGGAGGTCAACCACAAAGTGAACATGTGTAGAAAACAATTCCGAAGGCAAAGACCCTGACAACCTAGCCCTCCTAAGGGAAGTTGTCAGGATGCCAAGGAAACTGCCAAAAGAGTCAGGCAGGAAAAGTGGCTGGAATGGTGTGAGTCCTTTGACCACCAAACCACCCTTACAGAGCTGTGGCAATGGGTCAGGCGAGCCACCAGCCGCTCAGCCCCGAGGATCACACACCACGACTCTCACTCATAGGGAAACAAACTGGTGCATGCGTTCTCTGCAAGAACTTGTGCACCAGCCTGCCAGCCGAACTGAGGTCAAACCGAGAATGCCTACAACAGGCAGACTTGCTCATATCAGAGAAAGGGCAGCCAAACCCGATAACTCAGATACTCTGAGAGAACTAAGAAAAACATACAAAAATAGTTCTTGCTCACCCCCGGGTTCTGATGGTACTCTATCATTACCCATCTAAGACTGGTAGGTGTGCTTACATTCCAGCAACTCATCAATATGTCCTGGGAAACTTCCACTATACCCCAGAGCTGGAAGAGGGCTACCATAATTGCCATCTCAAAACCAAAGGAGCCAGGGAAGTACCGCCCAATCTCTCTCCTCAGCTGTCTGGGCAAGGCGGCCGAGAGAATGGTACTAAACCGACTCCAATTGGAAATGGGACCCCCACATGAACACCTCCATGGGTTCACAAGGGGCATGAGCACAGCACACAGCATGGCCAGCACAATTATCATTGTCTGGTCTGTGGTAGTATTCCTAGACCTGGAAAAGGCTTTTGAATTAGCGAGTCCTCTTACTATTCAGGAGACCCTGATCCAGATATATATTATATATATATTATATATAATATATATATATTATATATATAATATATATATATTATATATTATTATATATATTTTATATATATATATATATATATATATATATATATATATATATATATATATAATCGATATATTATATATATATATATTTTTTTTTTGATACAAATATATATATCATATATATATATATATAAATATTGTAGTGAACGCGGGAACGAGTGCAGCGCCGTAACACCTGTTAAGACATTGAATAACAATTCGCGTTTGCAAACGAGCCCGCACTCTCTTAGAAGTGGCGGGTATTGCCCATATATACCCCTCGTTCTGCCAAGACAAAGCAGAGAGGGAGAGAGAACGAACACGGCCACTCCACGGTTTGCCAGTCCTGTCCTGTCCAGCGGCATTAATTGTAAGCATGTGGGAAAATCTCAGATGTGCATTTTATTTTTCTTGATTTGAGATTACGAAGTGTTGTTGTTGTTGTTTTTTTGTGAATATACCCCGTGCCTTTGGGGTTTTCTTTTATTAACCATATTTATATTTAAAACCCGGAGCCTCCTAGAAAACTGAACGGCCAATATCAGATTGATAATAAAAAATAATAATAGATAAGCTCATACTAACGGAAATGAAAAAAACAAACGGGAAAGATAAAAATCTTCACAAGGGAAAAAAAGTATCTACTTAAAAAAAATTGCCACGCTACCACACAACGTCATTCGTGATACGACAATATGGATGATAATAATCATAATAAGAGAGAGAAGAGAGAAGAGAAGAGAGAGAAAAGAAGAGAATAAAAGAAGAAAAGAGAGAAGAAAAAGAAGAGGGAGAAGAGAAAGGGAAATTTTTTAAAATTTTAAAAAAATGTGGATTAAAATAGTGAAGAAAAAGAGTTATAAATAATAGAATTTTAAGAATGAAATAAGAGAAAAAAAAAGAAGACAATAAGAGATAAAGAAAAATAAAAGAGAATAGAAAATAATGGAGAAACAAACGAGAAGAAAATAAAAAAATAGAAAGAAAAACGTAAAAAAGAAGAAGAGAAAGAAAAAAGAGAAAAAAATAAAAAGAGATAAGAAAAAGGAAAGAAGAAAATGAAAAAAATAAAAAATTAATAGAGAGATGAAAAAGAGAAGATAGAGAATAGAGAAGAGATAAAAATTAGAATAAATAGATAAAAAGAAAAAAAAGATAGAGATATATATAAAAGATATATAGATAAAGAGATAAGAAGAAAGAGATAGATATAGAAGAATATAAAGAGAAATAAAAGAGATAAAAGAGATAGATGAGAGAGAAGATATTAATAAGATAAGGTAGATAAGAGAAGAGAGAAATAGAGGAGAAGATAAAGAGAGAGATAGATAGAAATAGAAGAAATAGAAGATAGATAATAAGTATAGAGTAGATATAAGAGAAGATAGATATGAGAGATGAGATCTGGGAATATATAAAAGTATATAATAGATAATATATAGTTGAAAGATATAATATTATATATATATATATTAGAGAATATTAAAGGATATAATTAAGAATAATAAAATTAGATATAAAATAGCAGATATATAAAATATATATAATAGAATAGATAGATATAGAGATATATATAAAATGAATAAGATGAGAGATATATAGGATAGAGAAGAGAGAGAGAATCATAGAAATTTATAGATATTATAGAATAGATGGATAAAATATAGAAATATATAGATTTTAATATAAAAGATATATAGAGAGTAGATGAATATATATGATATATATAAGTATATATTATAGAAATATATGAGATATAGAGATAGAGATAGATATAATATATGATATATTATAAATTAATATATAATAATATATATATATATATTAAATATGAAAATATAGTAAATAATGTATAATATATAGAGAGATAGAGAGATGAGATATATAATAGATGAGATAATAATATTAGAAAGTATAAGATATATAGAGAGATATATAATAGGATATATGATATATAAAGAAGATATATAAAAGGAAATAAGATTATAAAATAGATTATAGATTAAATATGAATATATTAGAATTATATATATAGATATTAATATATAATAAATATATATAGATATTATAAGATATAAATATATATATAGATAATATATATAGATATATATAATAATATAATATATTTATATATATATATATATATATATAATATAGAGAGATAATATATGAAATAAGTATAGTATAGAATATATAATATAGGAAATTATGAATAGAGAGAAATATAAAAATGAGTAGAGAATATATATATAGAGAGATAATATATATATAAAAAAGATAAGATAGTATAGATGAATATATATGATATATGAGATAAATAGATAGTATATAAATAAATAATTAAAAGTAATAATATATATATATAAAAATTATATAGAGATATATTATATATGATAATATTGATATAATATAGATAAAATATATATAATAAATATATATAATTAATATAATTATATAAAATAATTAATATAATATATATATATAGAGATAATAATATATATTAATATTATTATATATAATATATTAAATTTTAATATATAATTATATATATTATATATATATATATTATATATATATATTATTAGTATATATTTTATTATATTTTAATATATATTTTATAAATATATATAAGTGATATAATTATACATTATTATATATTATTTTTATTATATAATTTAATAATTATAATATATATGATATATATAAATATATATTATATATTATATTTTAATAGTATATATATATAAAATAATATATATATTAATTATATATATTAATATAATATTTATTATATATTTTTATATTTAAATATTATATATATATTATATATTATATTATATATTTTATTATATATTATATAATTATATTATATATTATATATTATTTTAATATATTTATATATTATATATGTATATATATTATATATTATATATTTTATATGATATATTATATGTATATATTTATATGTATATTTTATATGTATATATTATATGTATATATTATATGTATATATTATATGTATATATTATAAGTATATATTATATGTATATATTATATGTAATATTTATATGTATATATTATAGTATTTTATTATATGTATATATTATAGATATATTATATTATATATTATATGTATATATTAAGTATATATTATATGTAAATTATAGTATAATTAGTATATTTTATATGATATATTAAGATATATATATGTATATATATAGAAATTATAGATATAATTATATGATATATTATGAATAATATATATAAATTTTATAATTTAGTAAATATATATAATATGAATAAGATAATTATAGATATTTTATAGATATTTTATATGTTATAATATGATATATAATGATATTATATGATTATAGATATTTTATAAAATTATTTATATATTTTATATGATATGTATATATATTTTATAATATATATTATATATATATTAATAATATATATATATATTCTATTAGATTAAAGATATTATATATAATAAGATAATATAGATAATATAATAAATATAAAATATAGTATATATATATATATCTATATAATATATATAAAATATAATTATATATATATAAAATATATATAATATATATATATATATATAAAATTATATTATACATAATATATATTATATATATATATATATATATATAGTATATATATTATTTATATATATTATATATAAAAAATTATAAAATTATAATATATAAAATATATATATATAATATATAAAATTAATAATATATATAGATATTATATATTTTAAAATATAATATATATATTAAATATATATATATATATTTTAAAGATATTATATATATATATATATATATATATATTATATATATATATATATATATATATAAAAATAAAATATATATATATATATATATAATATATAAAATATATAAAATATTAAATAATATATATATAATTTTAAAATAATATATATATAATATAATATAGAATATATATATATATATATATATATATATAAATATATAATAATATATATATATATCTATATATATATATATTTTTATATATATAATATATATATATATATATATAATATATTATATTTAATATATATAAAAATATATATAAATATATTATATATAAAATATTAATATATATATATTTATATATATAATATATATATATATAAATATATATATATATAATATATTATATATATATAAAATATATAATTATGTAGTATATTATATATATGTTATATATATATGTATGTATATATATATGTATGTATTATATATATGTATGTATATATATTTTAAGTAATATATATTATGTATATATATATATGTATATTATAATATAAAATTATGTATTATATATATATATGTAGTATATATATATATGTATGATATTATATGTATGTATTATATATATAGTATGTATATAAATAGATGTATATATAATTATATATATATATATGTATATATAAAATATGTATGTATTATATATTTTATTATTATGTATATATATATATATGTTGTATTAATATATATGTTGTATATATATATATGTATGATATTATATATAATTATATGTATGTAGTGTAATATTATATATGTATGTATATATATATATGTATGTATAATATAAATGATGTATATATATATATGTAATTTTATATAATAATATATGTATGTATAATATATATATATATGTATTATTGATATATTAAAATATTTATATTATATATATATATATATATATATATATATATATATATATATATATATATATATATATATAATCAGACATAAACCGACGAAATACCCGACGACTGTGACCTCCCACTCGTTATCCACATAATTTGGATGCCTCACATCAAACAGTTACATGTGAAGGCTACAAAAGCACTTAGTATTTTGCGAGTTCTTTCACATCTATCTTCGGGTGCTTCTGCGGCTTTAGCGAGCACGTATTGGTAGTAAACTTGGCTATGGAAGTGAGGCTTATTCATCTGCAACTGTGACCCTGTTTGCCATTGCTATAAATGACATCGTATAGGTTGTTCCAAGTGCTGTGTCATGTAATCTGTATGTGGGAGACTTTACACTGTACTGCTCAGGAGGAAGCTTACAGGATGTGCAAAGACACATGCAAGCTGCAGTAAATCAGGTTGTACAGTTGGCAACATACCATGGGTTCAAATTTTCTCCATGTAAGACCATGGCTATACATTTCCACAAACAAAAAGTTCCATCCTTCCCTCTATTTAGGAGCAAACCCATTGCAATTTGTCCAAAAGGTGAAGTACTTCGGTCTAATTTTTGACGCAAAGCTTTTGACTCGTTATCGGCATAATTTGGATGCCTCACATCAAACAGTTACATGTGAAGGCTACAAAAGCACTTAGTGTTTTCCTGGTTCTTTCACATCTATCTTCGGGTGCAGACCGCACAATGCTTTTGCGGATTTAGCGAGTACTTATTTATGGATGTGCATCTCCCACTGTTCTCCGGATGTTGGACTCGGTTCATACTGGAGAATCTGTACTAGGGCTTTCAGGTCTTCACATGTGGTGTCACTGTATGCTGAGAGTGGAGAACCACCTCTTTCATTATACCGGGACTACATGAACCTGATTTACTACACGAGACTACAAAGGATTCCGGGATCTCCTACATCCAGATTGGTTTGTAACCTCCTTAAGGATAGCCGATTCTATGGTAGGAGAATGAGGAATCTTGTGGAAGATCTTAATTTAAATCTCACTAAGGTTCTGGCTGTTGAACTTCCCCATTGGACTAATCAAGTCGAGCTGGATTTGGTCGGAATTGGGAAAGGGGAGAGACCCGAAGCAGAAGTCAGAGAGACATTTCTTCAACACACTTCTAAGTACCAAGGATCAGATGCAATATATACAGATGGTTCGAAATCTGAAAGTAGTGTGGGCTTTGCAGTAGTGAGCAGAAGGAAGACTGCATTTGATTTATGTACTTGCCTCCCCCATATGCACTGAAAAATGTATTGGGGGAGGATTGTGACATAGAGGTTCTTATTAGTTTCCTTGGGAGACTAATATTTTCAATAAAATTTTATTATGCATAATGTTTATACGATAATTTTATACACATATATATTTTGATATATTTGTTGTTATTTGTAAGATATTTATTGATAGATTTTTAAAGTTTTAAATATTCTAATATTTCTATCTAACAAGGTATTCGCCGCTAATGACCTTAGCTATTGACGCAGCAGATAATTAGAAATAATCAATCAATCACGATTGGATTAACAACATTGGCTGTGACACTTCTTTCTTCAGCTTGCATAAATCCTTACAACAAAGGATTTATGGTCCTGACACGAGTACTAGCAGCAAGTGTCACGTGCCGAAATCAAAACCAGTGGTGGGGTAAGAATAGGGTGTTGGGTCCACGCTATGGCAAAGGATAATGAGATAGTGAGGGTGAGGTTATGGCAGTCACGTAAGCGTCAGGTGACTAGGTGAAAGTATTTAAAATTGGGGATGAGAGGGTTGTGGCAAAAGAGAGATTTAACTTTACTAAGAAATTAAAAGGTCACAACAAACAAAGAGAAAACAACAAACTACATCAAAAACAGAATGAGAAAACACAAAACAAAAACTGAATGAAACAAGGAGATAGGGGAAGGAGAAAGGTGAAAATGAAGGAGTAAGAGGTGGCTTCAAATAATGTGGCCAAGCCTAAAAAACTATCCACTTCTTCGTCCCATGCCAAAGAAAAAAGATCATGGCCTGATCCCGGTCTCCAGCCGGAATGAAAGATGGTGTTGAGTCTATCCAGCCAGTCGGTATGCCAAGCACAAAGTGTCTCCATCTGAGTCTTTTCTTATGAACAAGCTGGAGCTTGCGCTTGTTAGTGTATGCTGTTTGTGTGAGTGCAAATTGTGTGAATGTGACGATTTCTTTTGGATTTCGTTGTGGTGATGGTTGCAAAACGAGGTGTCTTTGTGTGGAACAATGAGGCTTTGAGTTATTGTTTGTCACCTCAGTTGCTGTGTTTTCTGATGTTGTGGCGTATCCAGGAATGTATAAATTGTCGTCTTCGAAGATCTCCTCTGGGACAACAATGCTGGGGAAACCGTTTTTTGAAGCATGATGGGGAGGATGTTTGCGAATTTCTTGGCATTGTGTATCAATTAGAGCTACGTGTAAAATGGCTTGTATTTTCGGGTTTGTGTTAGGTGTGAAGGTGTTGTTGATCTGGGGAGATGGGGGCAGAGTTGCCTGGAGGTAGATGCAGGTATGTCTGGGTGTGCTAGTCTGGGCAGGGCAGTGTGGCGGCTGTTGTGGCGCATGAAGGAGCAGTGTTTTTGTTTTCCCTAATCCGAGTTCATTTTGCTTTCAGTATTTCTTTCCTTTTGGGGCAGGATCCACTAACTGAACGTGTGACCCCTCGCAGTTGCAGCATTTGATGCTTTCCTTGCATTTGGTGAAGAAGTGACCTTAGCCACTGCAATGAGAGCATCAGCAAGGGCGTGTGTTTGTTATGTTTGAACCTGTAGCAGTTTAAGCATTGTTCTATGTGAATAAAGCACTCTGGTTCGATATTATAAGATGGGGCTGATGTATCAAACATCATGATCGCACGTGAGAGAAGTTCCTGGGCTTCCAGGAATCTTAACGATTCGTGACTTGTAAATGTCAAGGACAGAGGCAATGGTCTTGGCGGATACTTCCTGGCCTATTCGCACGATCGTGGAAGGATCATCCTTGCCTTCGTTTCCCGCCTAACGGAAGCCGCCTTGCCGCAGTGGGGGGGCTTGAGGTCCCAATGATCTGGTGAGCCGGACCAGAGGGCTACCCATACTGGAGAGGTCACCAGTGAGGGATGAGACAAAATGGCTTCCTGGTTCACCAAGGCCTAAGAGAGGGGATGGTGCGCCTACCCCTGATTCATTCCATCTTGGACCAGGGAGAACTCTCCCACGTATGTTTGCCGTGCATGGCATCCCGTATTACCAGGAGACGGGAGTCATGGAGGTTGAGCGATGCTGCACGCTGCGCCCTGCAGCTAGCAACACACCTCTTTGGTCCTTTATTCTGGGTAGACGGGAGGCTTGATCAAGGCCCGGTCAAATATGGCTAGGGTCAAGCAGACACTATTCAGTCGGTAGTGCATATGTCCCGCGACTGCCATTAGTACTGTAATAGTGGCTGCTGGGAGATTTTGAGCCCCAACTATAGCTTCCCCTCGTTGGGCTCCATGGTGGGTGGGGGGTGAGGAAATGAAGAATTCCAATTTGTATGAGTACTACAAATTTACAAAGATCTAGCTCTCTCCCTGGCGACCTATGCAACCCCCCGACCATTTCACATGTTGTCACTTGGGAACCTTTCCAGCTTCCAAAGTGCAAGAATGGGAATCGTAATGGTTCCCGGGCTCCCAAACCAGGGCAGAAGGGGAAAAGTCCTCCTCAATCCACTTACCTGGTAAATATGAAAGCATTTCATATAGTAAGTACCTATTAGTGAAAACCATTGATGGTGTATCAATCATGGATCTTGATATTTTTGAAGTACATCGAAAAATTGTTGAAGTATGTCAAAGTGATCCTCGGTTCACCCCACAGTGAGATGGTAGCCTAATAGTTGAGGTTTCGTCACCAGACGAGAGTGACCGTCTGCGTGCAATATGTGACATTCCTGGGGCTCAAGTTTCATGTTCTCTTCACAAAACCCTTAATCAGTGTAAGTGAATTGTCTTTTCCCGAGACCTGATGAGGTATTCTGAGGAGAAACTATTAGAGGAACTAGAGAATTTTAATGTAGTGGCAATAAAACGTTTTAAGAAGAAAGTTGATGGTTTGGAACAGTCGACTCCAGCTCTTCTTCTAGCTTTTAACATGTTAGTCCTTCCAGAATCGGTTAAGTTAGCATGGTACCACCTCAAGGTAAAGCTATATGCGGTGCTTCCACTGCCAGGGTTATGGGCATGGAGCCAACTCTTGCCGTTTTAAAGAAAATGGGCAACCAAGAGTATGTGTAAAGTGTGGTACAACAGGTCATCAAGGAGATGACAACTGTCCTTTCCAATATGTTGCTACCACTGTAAAGAAGCTCATGAAGCTTCTTCAAAGCGATGTAAAAGGAACAAATTTGATAAGGATAAAGTTAGTTTTCCAGAGGCAAAGCGACATGCCACTTCCTTTAACCCTCAGTCCCAAATTGCTGACACTTCCTCTGGTGAGTTGTTCCACCAGAAACGGAGTAGGAGTGATGGGTCTATTGAAGAGACTCCTCCTCCCAAAGAAAGGTCTTTGGAGCCATCATTTAAGGCTCCAGAGGCCTCAACGGTGACAGCTCCAGCTGCCACCACATCCACAGGGGCCTCTGCTGCTAGGCAGAATGCCCCTGAAGTAAAGGCTCAGGCACGCCCTTGGCCCAGGCAAAGGAATCCTGAACCTGTGCAAAAGACTCCAGCTGCCAACATCCACAGGGGCCTCCGCTGCTAGACAGAATGCCCCTGAAGCAAAAGCTCAGGTCCGTTCTTTGCCCAGGCAAAGAAATCCTGAACCTGTCCAAGGGAAACCTGTGGAAACTAGTTCCACAGGTAAACACCCATTAAAAAGGTACTCCCAGGATCCTGGAAAGGGACAAACCTTGACCACAGGTGCTGCCAAACACCTTATGAAGAAATAATATAAAGAACTGGATACCCTAATCCAATGGAACTGTCAGGGAATTCATGCAAAATGGGAAGAACTGCAACATCTGATAGCTTCATATAATCCAGTTTGTGTATGTCTACAAGAGATTATGAGCAGGGAAAATTGTACCATTTCCCTGAGAGGATTTCAAATTCAAGCCCATTATGGGACCTTTGACAATGGACCTCATGGAGGAGTAGCAGTAATAGTACATCAAGATATTCCATCTTACACTGCCTGATTCTCCACTCTTTGGGCTGAACAGGAACAACACCCAGTGTCGTTCTTTAGTAGCATTGCAGCAGAACTTCCATATAACTTGCCATTTTTGCGCAAGGAGATGGACTCTGCTTTGCAGCTCTGCAGTAAGACTGCTCCAGGAAGTGACGATATTCCATACCAAATGATATCTCACTTACCAGAGAGCTCCCAGAAGTTCCTGTTAGACCTATTCAATAGGATCTATAGGGAGGGCACAGTGCCATCCACATGGAGAGAAGATATTATCATTCCTGTTCCTAAACCTGGCAAAGATGCTTCCACACCAGGAAATTACAGACCAATTTCCCTCACCAGCTGCATCTGCAAGCTGATGGAGAAAATGGTCAACTTCAGGTTGACATGGCTGCTAGAAAAATAAAACGTGTTGACCCCATATCAATATGGCTTTAGAAAATTGAGATCGACCACAGATGCACTTGTGAGGATGGAAACTGCTATATTGAATTCCTTGGCACAGCGACGTCACGTGATAGCAGTCTTCTTTGACCTTGAAAAGGCCTACGATACTATTTGGAAGCATGGCATACTCATGAAGCTGTATGACACTGGTTTAAGAGGAGCATTACCTACCTCCATACAAAGTTTCCTTGCTGACAGAGAGTTTAGAGTTCGGGTAGGAAACAGTTTCTCTAACCTGGAAGATCAGCTGGAAGGGGTCCCACAAGGGAGTGTCTTAAGTGTGACCCTGTTTGCCATTGCTATAAACATCGTAAAGGTTGTTCCAAGTGCGGTCTCATGTAATCTGTATGTGGATGACTTTACACTGTACTGCTCAGGGGGAAGCTTACAGGATGTGCAAGGACACATGCAGACTGCAATAAATCAGGTTGTACAGTGGGCAACATATTATAGGTTCAAATTTTCTCCAAGCAAGACCATGGCTATACATTTCCACAAACGAGGAAAGTTCTATCCTTCCCTCTATTTAGGTGCAAACCCACTGCAATTTGTCCAAGAGGTGAAGTAGGGTCTAATTTTTGACTCAAGACTTACATGGGTGCCGCACATCAAACAGTTAAAAGTGAAGGCAACAAAAGTGCTTAGTATTTTGTGGGTTCTTTCAAATTTATCTACGGGTGCAGACCGCACAACGCTTCTACGGCTTTACCTTTACTTGATTATGGATGTGAAGCTTATTCATCTGCAACTCCCACTGTTCTCAGGATGTTGGACTCCGTTCATAATGAAGCTCTCAGAATCTGTACTGGGGCTTTCAGGTCTTCACCTGTGGAGTCCCTGTATGCTGAGAGTGGAGAACCACCTCTTTCATTACACCGGGACTACATGAACCTGATTTACTACACGAGACTACAAAGGATTCCGGGATCTCCTACATCCAGATTGGTTTTCAACCCCCTTGAGGATAGCCGATCCTATGGTAGGAGAATGAGGAATCTTGTGGAAGAGCTTAATTTAAGTCTCACTAAGGTTCTGGCTGTTGGAATTCCCCAATTCCCCCCTTGGACTAATCAAGTCAAGCTGGATTTGGTCGGAATTGGGAAAGGGGAGAGATCTGAAGCAGAAGTCAGAGAGAGATTTCTTCAGCACATTTCTAAGTACCAAGGATCAGATGCAATATATACAGATGGTTCGAAATCTGAAAATGGTGTGGGCTTTGCAGCAGTGAGCAGAAGGAAGACTGCATCTGGCAGTCTTTCTCTAGAAGCCTCGATCTTCATTGCAGAGTTACATGCCATCCTTGCAGCAGTTAAGATGACTAGAGATCTTGTGAACCATTCTGTTGTAATATATTGTGACTCTCGTAGTGCCTTGTAAGCAATCAAGAGTTTATACTCATTACATCCAGTAGTGAGGGAGGTTCAAGATTGGCTTGCATTGATGTCAACACGTGAAAAGATAACTCTATGTTGGGTGCCAGCACATGTTGGTATCAATGGGAATGAGCAAGCTGATCAGAAGGCCAAGGCAGCTGCCACTCAGCCTTGTGATGCTCATTTTCCTCTCCCAGACACCGACCTGAAACCCAGCATCAGGAGTTGTCTTCGTGATAGATGGAGGGAACAATGGAGGTATACCTCTAGAAACAAACTGCGAGAGATTAGAGATGATCTTGGCAGGTCGGTGACCAGCATCCAGCCCTACCGAAAAGTAGAAGTTGTATTAACAAGACTAAGAATCGGGCACACGAGACTGACTTATGGACCGATGACGGCTAAAAGTCAAGCACTTTGTGAGGGATGCCAAGGGCCATTAACGGTTGCACATGTAGTGGAAAGATGTGCAACGTTCTCAGACCAAAGACGTATGTACTTGTCTCCCCTATATACACTGAAAAATGTATTGGGGGAGGATTGTGACATAGAAGGTCTTATTAGTTTCCTTAGGGAGGCTAATATTTTCAATAAAATTTAATTATGCATAATATTTATACAATAACTTATATACTTAGAGCATAATATTTATGCTTTGATTTTTAATATATTTATTGTTATTTGTAAGATATTTATTGATAGATTTTTAAAGTTTTAAATATTCTAATATTTCTATCTAACAAGGTGTTTGCCGCTAATGACCTTAGCTGTTGACGGAGCAGACAATTTTAAATAATCAATCAATCAGTTTGCCTTCGTTTCCGGAGAGGGGACCGGAGTGAAACCATGTTCTTTCAACTTTCTTTGGCCTTTGGTTGAGAGGAATGGTTGCTCGGCTTGGCTACCGTCACTTTGAGGCCAAAGAGGATTTTGAAGAGGTGTGTGACTGCCACCTCAGTGATTGTGAAGATCTTCTGGAAAGCCACCTCACTAGAGATGGGCTTTCCAGCATATGATAATTTGATGATATGCCATAGCTTGGATGGTCATGCCATAGCTTGGGTGAAATGATGGGTCAGGTGTTGTCTAGCAGCACGAGGTAAGGTGGCTGAAGGCGTCAGAGAGGGAGGGCTCCTATCTGCCTATTTGTTTCTAAATGAAACTCACTAGAGTAGCAGTCATGAGATGGCCTGCCATGCCAGTCCCTCGAAAAAGAATGGCAACGCAAAGGCACTGTAAGGCAGGCATGCTAAGGCCCCCCAGACACACCCTCCCCTGCAGGTGCACGAACTCGATGGAGTCCAATTCACCAGAAGGTGCGCCGTGAGTTATCCTAATGCATAAGTAAATTGTATAGAAAGGAGTGGCTACATGGCACGAAGCTAACTGCAAGCAATTAAAATCGCGGCAACAACGGTGTGTGCAAAACTGCTAGGGTATCACGCAAGGACCAAGGTCGTGCTTGCTGCGGAGGAGTCAAGTCGTTCTCTTTAGTCAACTACAGCCAAAAACGTCGAGACCCAGAGGTCCTGAAAACCCATGGGTGGTGTGCATTGAAGTCTCCCCCAATGATCACTCGGTCTTGTGCTGCAGTAGCACAGACCTGGCTGATGTCTAGGCTCCTACAGCCTGACTTGCTCTACACACTGTACAGCTTGAGGGGTCCCCCGGCCAGGTGAATCTCAAGAGGTTCAACATCCTCTCCACATTATGGTGCATCAGCTATGACCAGGGTGATCAAGCTTATGTTCCCTTTATAACTTTTATTCACCATTATCATCACTTTCCTTTATTGTTGATATTTAAGTAGCTTGCTCCCTTGTCGTTTCCCTCCCATTTGCAACAAGCAGACCCAGTTGTCAAAGGACTCAATTCCCCCACGAATGATTTATTTTGTACCGCTTTATACTTTTATTTCAGCCTCATTATTCACATCATCTAAACTCACCTCTTTTCTCACCCGCCCCCCTCCTCTCCCTCTCTAGTTTTATTTCTTTTTCATCGACATTTCCCATAAGTTTTATGAATTATACCTTATATTTCTTGTTCTGCCATTGTAAAACCCCAACCTCTTTCTGTTTTTCTTGTTTTAGTTTTGTTTGTACCAATAGGAAACAAACTATAAAATAGAAAAACGTAATAAAATAAAATATAAAGAATAAGAATAACAAAATAAAACAGAGATGAAGTTAATTAGTCCCACTCCATTTGGTTAATAAGCCCATCAATTATTGCTCATTACTCACTAAAAACAAAAAAAAAAATGAAAAAAATTGATTCCCCTCTTTTTCTCTTTTTCTCCACCAATCTAGTTATTATAGAATATAAAATCAACAAAAATGGGAAAAAAAATCAAATTGAATATATATATATATATATACACACACACACACACACACACACACACACACACACACACACATATATATATATATATATTATATATATTATATATATATATATATATATATATATATATATATATATATTTTATATATATACACATATATATATTTTTTTTTTTTTTTTTTTTTTTTTTTTCCCAAGTGCCCTATCCTACAAGGACGTTGGCGATCATGGATTTTCCATGATTTTCTTGGCAATTTAGAGTGGTGGTTTGCCGTTGCCTTCCGCCCGGTGTTTTTTTGTTTTTTTTTCGAGTCACCATCTCTATTTACCCATTTCTGGGACCGTCACTGACTTGGGCTGGCTTGCCCACCCAGTGGCTAAGTAGACATTATATATATATATATATATATATATATATATATATATATATATATATATATATATATATATATATATATATAAATTATAAATGCATACAAAAAAGAGGTATCTACTTTAGTTTATAAATATTTAATGTTCTTATACTGAATGCCAGTATTACAGTATCACAGTAAAAACCTACAAATATATGAATAACTGATTTCTCCCCTCACCCGATACTCCACACATAACCGAGAAATATAAATGTTATAACCATGCAACACACACACACACACACACACACACACACACACACACACACACACACACACACACACACACACACACACACACACATACACAGACGCATATTATATATATATATATATATATATATATATATATATATATATATATATATATATATACATACATAGGTAGATAGATAGATATAGATATATATATATATACATACAAACACGCACAGAAAACACACACGCGCGCGCGCGCGCGCGCATAAAGATAACTCCGATATGCAAAGCTATGTAGTGTACCTGTGACATGTATTAATAGTGAAATCTGCCTGAGCCGGGGTGACATCCATTAATCAAGGAGGCCGGCTAGGCAGCGGTTGACCTCCTGGGTCATGACCTCACCTTCGGCGATAACGAGAAACGCCTGGAGGCGGCAGCCGAGGGCAACAGCTGTGTCCCCACGCCCTAGGCTGGAAGCGACCCAGAAATACCCGAAGGAGTCAGTCCGAGTCCGTTCCTTGAACCGCCAACACCTTCCCCCTAACCCATAGGAACTGACGCCGCCTCCGCCACGTCTACCGCGTCAAGATCCATTTTAATCTACGTGTCTGTTCCCTCAATAAAGCTGAGAAACAGATACTGAGTTTTCCTCTGGACCTTTCAGATAATATAGTGGTATTCTAGTATAATTCAAATTAGAGACCATTATAGCTGGTGTTCAGGGTGGTAGAACTCACGTTCCTGCCTTTGCTCGAAATCGTCGTCAGCAGCCTACAGGACTACGTAAGTACACAAGGGTCATTTTCCTTTTTCCGTGTCCCCCATTTGTGTGCCACGAGCCAATCATTTTCTTAAATGTACAAGCGCTTAGGTCCGTAGGGAATAGGGCATGTTGTGTTTTGCGCGTATACGGGGAATTACTGAAAGTATTTTTCCTTTTCATCTGATAACAGTCACGATATTTCAAAACTGAGTAATTTTGAAGTGCTGTTAGATCCATTTCTCTTTTCTACATTCTCTGATGAGCTCTCCTCCTTCGTGCGAAAAAGTCGATTGTCGTAAGGGCTCTGCAGACTTCGCTAGGCTTCTCCCCTAATGACTCTGACTCTTCTCTTACTTCTTCTCGCTCATCTTCTCCTTCACCGTCTACTTCTGAATTAGTCTCCCCTCCTTCTCTCGCAACACAAACAGAAACCATTCTCTCTCCAACTCCACCCCCCTCCTCTGACCTCACCCTTGTTACGGCTGCAGCAAGCATGGGTCCCGGCATGGTTCCCACGATGTACAATGTAGCGTCAAAATTCTCGGGTTCAAACGTCTCTGTTGACCAATTCTTTGTGGATGTGGAAGACACAGTAATCCATTCAGGGGTTAGACGGATGTCCGAGCATTTTGCTACATCGTGCCTCGTGGCGGCCAGAATGCGACTCAACCACGAAATCCCAAGAGTGGCTGAAGCGCTAGATTCTTTTAATCATTTGCCGGAAGATCAGAAGTCGTATGGAATGTTGACGAGTATTTTCATTCAACATTTTCAAGGCAGACGGAGAATCACCATCTACGACTCGTAGAATTATTAGAATCAAAACCCACTTCCTTTTCCAAAGATGATCTTTCATCTTACCTAAATAAATTTCGCGTAAAGCTTATGCAGTGGGCGCAGTCTATCCCGGGATCAGACGCGTCGGTGTGTCTGAAGCAATGTGTTACTCAGAGCACATCGCACGCAGCAGTTCTTGAACATTTTGCTAAAGCGTGGTTAGTGTCTTCTATCTCTCCAGCTGTGCGCAAACGAGTTTGGGATAAAGTCGACAGTGCTTCATTCGATAAGCTTCCTGAAGTCCTCGCGAATGAGATGTCAGACAAGGGTGGAAATGTGCAGGTGGTTGCAAATGTGGTTAGAACAGGGAAAAGCAAGGGTAATAATTCCAAATACAACAGTTCGGGGCGGAATGAACCGCGGCGTGAACCGCCAGTGCGGACGAAGGCAGGAAATAGACGTGCCTCGCCCGCGCCCGCGTACCGCTGCGCGGAGCAATCCCCCCTCCCTCACCCTCGCGGGAGTATCCGGAGCCTCCCTCTGGAGCGCAGTACTTTGTCGCGCCTTCTCCCTCGGTAACTGGTCGCAAAAACCCACGACCAAATGTGGCTAACTGGACACCGAAACCTGGACTGGACAGTTCTGCCCATACTGTAACAAACAGGGGCACGTGTTTAATGAGTGCACGTGGTTCCCCGACCAGGTGGCGATCACCCTTAATTCATCGCAAGAATGAACACGGACGGTGCTTATAGTAAGCGGGTGGTTCATTTTTTAGAGGAAGACATGGGAGAGTTCGAAACAGGAGAAGAAGTGCATTGGTCTCCGGTGTAGTTACGTCGTCTTCTCGGTCTTGTGTTGTTAGTGCTGGTATACCGAACACAGGAACAGGGCCCCTTCTCTTACCTGCTAAGCTTAATGGGAAGGTCGCATACTCTTTCATTGAAACAGGAAGTTGCATCAGTCTCGTGAGTGAACGGGTGTTAGAGGAGTTTCAGCTCTCGTCGGAGGTATCGCCAGCCAAGGTTTGTGTTAGAGGTGTGACTGAATCTAAGCTAGGTGTAGCTGGAACTACGTATGTAAGATTAAGGTTTGGAAATATCATTTTTCCTCATCAGTTCGTCGTAGTGAAGGGTTACCATAGTTTCCCCGGCCATTTGCTCCTTGGCCATGATTTTCTATATCGTTCTGAGCCGAGTTCCATCTGGAAACACCCGGACCCTTTTCACCCTAGCATGCTTGGTTCCGCATCTACCACAAACAGCGACACGTCTCGGTTGTGTCATTCATCATACATGACCACACGCACGGACACATCACTCTCCTCCCCTACTCCTCCTCCCTTGACCCCTCCCCCTACCTCCCCTGTCTCTTCCCCGCAATTACCTCCTCCCCCTATCTCTCCTCCACAACCTATTCTATCTCCATAGTGATGAACTTAACACCTACCCCTTTGTCTATTGATAGTGGTGTCAGATTAATAGATTGTGAGGTCAAAGATCTCCTGATAGCTGAGTTTGAACTGCCTGCGTCAGCCTTCTCTGGCGCTGTTTCTTCCACGTCCCACGATTCAGCTAACCCATTCTCTGCAGCATTAGCAAAAGCTATGCAGGGGCCATTCGCATTTAGCGAGGGTAAGGAGCTACTAGGCAAGTTGTTAAATCAATACCCCGACATTTTACCGACAAAGGATCGTCCATTAGGCAGAACGCACATGATAGAGCACTCTATTACTCTAGAACCTGGAGCTAAGCCTGTGTATATTCCGGTATACAATATTCTGCACAGCAGGCGTGAGATTCTAGAGGAGGAAGTGCGCAGTATGCTGCAACAAGGGCTGATTCAACTTTCGACGCGCCGATGCTGTTGGTGCCGAAGCGTCAGCATGGTTTTCGTCCTGTTTGTGATTTTCGGCGCCTGAACAAGGTGACCGTTCCGTCACCTTTTCCTATTCCTAACCTTCGTCAGCTCTTGCAAGACATTGGTGGAAAGAGTAAGGTCTTCTCCTCCATTGATCTGGCGAAAGGTTTCCTTCAGGTCCCCCTGGCAGAGGACAGCAGCCCATACATGCATGTGGGTCACTTCGAGTTCCTGGTGTCACCTATGGGTCTCAGGAACTCTCCTCTGACGTTTAGTCGTCTTATGGCTCTCGTCCTGCAGGGTTTAATTAATGATCAGGTGCTAGTCTATTTAGACGACATTTTGGTTTGTTCACCTTCGATCAAGGACCATGAAGCGCGGTTGCGCAGTGTTTTTCAGCGACTTTCGGATGCGGGTTTAACAATTAAATAGTGTAAATTCTTCCAGTTGCGTTTAGATTTCATCGGTCATTCTGTTAGTGCTGCAGGTATTGCCCCTAACGAGACCAAGGTAAAAGCTGTCAGTATGTTCCCCATTCCCTCTGATGCAACACAGGTAAAGTCGTTCCTGGGGTTAGCAGGTTTTTATAGACCGTTCATTAAGGATTTTGGGAGGATCGCTGCACAGTTGACACACCTCCTCAAGAAAGATGTCCCCTGGCGCTGGGGCGAGGAGCAGGTCAACGCATTTTCAACATTACAATATTGTCTATCGCACGCTCCCGTTCTTGCATTTCCGAGGTTTGATCTCCCCTTCATTCTCCACACAGACGCGTCGAATGTTGGGCTAGGAGCCGTTTTAATGCAGGAGCACGAAGGGAATCTGCATCTTATCGGGTTTGCTAGTAGTGTTCTCACTAGTGCAGA
Organism: Penaeus monodon; assembly: GCF_015228065.2. Lineage (NCBI taxonomy): Eukaryota > Metazoa > Arthropoda > Malacostraca > Decapoda > Penaeidae > Penaeus > Penaeus monodon. The sequence continues at coordinate 32,345,509 of NC_051390.1, forward strand.
GAAAAATTACTCGGTCACCAATAGGGAGATGTTGGCGATTGTATGGGCTCTTAAGTACTTCAGAGATATTATACTGGTGTACAAGGTCATGGTTCACACAGACCACATGCCGCTCACGTCGCTTAATGGTACGGTCGTAGGGCACGTTACCAGGATATCCTGGGCGATTTCGATGTGACTTTTGTGTATATTCAGTCGCCACTGACACGCTGTCACGTGCACCAATCGAAAACTCGCAATCTCTGAGGCGGGACGACGCAGCTGATTTCCCCCCTTCATTTAGCTTGCCTTCGACAGCTGTTGTGAATAGTGCTTCACAGGTTCCTCCCTTGGAACCGCTGAATAAAGATGAGGTATATGCTGCCCAGCGTGCCAACAAAACTTACGGACAGATCATTCGAGCCTTAGCCAAGGGCACGGCAGTTCCCAAGTTTAAAGGCCGGTTAAGGAATTTCTTCTTGACGACACGGGACTGTTATTTCGGAGATTCCAGCCGAAGCGAATTATGGGTCGCAGACGGATCGTCTGACAGGTCCTGGTGGTGCCGGAAAGTTTAGTGCCACGTGTGTTGAAGTATGCTCGTAAATACCGTGAGGCAGCACATTGTGGTGTTCAAAAGGCAGTGCAGTTGACACGTAACCGATTTTATTTTCCGCGGTTAGTAACGAGGGTAGCTAATCACGTCAGGTCTTGCAAGACGTGCCCCTTGTACAAGGGTCACACAAGCGATCCCGCGCCTGCGCTTAAGTTCGACATTCCGGATTTTCCCTGGCAGAAGGTGTCATGTGACACTTTGTCTGGTTTCACCACAAACACATTCTAGTGTTCGTGGACAATTTTTCTTGCTATTGCGAGTTGGTGGCGGTTCCGTCAAAGGCTGCGGTGCACGTCACGAAAGCATTTCATGACGTAATTTGTTGCCGTCACGGCTGTCCACAATATTTAAGCTCGGATAACGGTACCGAGTTTGTAAATCAGGTGTTAGCCAGTCTCACGCAGCAGCTAAATGTGACGCAGGTGAACGTTTTGCCGTTCCGTCCGTAGGCTAACAGCATTACGGGCTAAATAAATAGATCCATTCTCACCATTTATAGTGTTTTTATTATCTAAAAAATAAAATATTTTGCATTATTCTACTTTCATTATGACTTAGATGGGAACTATCAACAAAGCATATTGTAGAAAAACCCACAATGCAAAAACTAGATTTACTGAAAATGAGGCTACAGTTTCGAAATCCTTCTGGATTCCCTCTTCAGGTCTGAAGAGAAAAGGATAAGTACGATATGCGAAGCTGAGCCTCGCCCGGGTTATGCCCATGAGGGGAGAACGGCCTTTGCATTTTGTTATACATAACTAAAGATAGTACTTGCATATTCTTTATTCAATACCTAAAGGTAATATGGACGTCTGCTGAAAAAAGAGCAAGTGCAACTGCATAGGCTTTTGGGACATTTACTCTAAATTTCAGGGGCTTTAATCCATCGTTTTTCGCAAATTTCTTCCAAAGTCATATCAGTATGGCTCTTTAGCACTGCATGTTTCACACCTTGCGCTAAGTTTAGTTTAAGAGTACATTACCAAATGTACTAAATTACGGCGTTTACTCCGATTTGAACATGTAAAGCGTGACACTTTACATGTCAGCATTCTGAACATATCACCGATTTTAGGTCTGCTCTTGCTTGACTTGTGTATATATATGCGTGTGTGTATGTATCTAAGTAAAACTTCTTCCCATATCGAAGGGGATGTAGGGAGCATGTCTGGAGAGGAACATACGAATTAAGCCGCGGGATGAGGCTGTAGGATGGCCAGTTCCTTTCCGCCCTGACTTTGACCCTAGCATGACGTCAGCATGCCAGCATTCATTCCCGGTCGACTGAGTGGGGCGACCGGGCGCGAACCCAGGACCTTGCGATTGTTCTATCACTGAGTTATGCTACTTCTTACATACACACGTGTGTGTTTGTAGAAATATAACAATGTTGGAAAGTAAAACAAACCCTTAAATTATCATTACATTTACAATTAGCTCTAGCAGATGTAGGGGGAAGGTACAGAAAATCACATTATGTAATACAGGTTTGAAAAGAACTGTAATCTGTCAGTAACCTTTATGTAGTTTGTTTGTTTCTTTTTGTGTGTATGTAGCCTACTATTTACTTCCTTAAGATGCATTTCTTTGCTTTGCTTGAGAACACCCCACCATCTGGACATCGCATTTCAAAGGCTACGCCGTGATTGCAAAGGTAATACGAACTTGGTGTGTCCTTAATGGCATACATTCCTTGCAGATCCTTACACTCTTCCGCTGCAAAAAGAGCAAAACATTAGACAAGCTATATTCCTTTTGTAAGGATGTTGAGAGAAATAAGTTTTATCTAGCCACAATAATGCGTTTGGTGCTGCAGAGAAGTAACGTACGTAAGATGTAGTGTTGTTCTGTCGTAGGGTCTATTTCATTTCTTTTACCCCTTTCCTCACAGGAAACATTTTCAGGGAGGTCACACGTGTGTTTCTGGTCATTGAAGTAAAGCCCTCCCATACATTCATATTTAACAGGAATGCCATCACCATTACCTGTAAGGAACAGATTTACAGTATTCAAAATCTGCAATTTCAGTTACAATCTGGATACATCTCAGTCCACATGCATTTTTGTTATATATATATATATATATATATATATATATATATATATATATATATATATATATATATATATAAAATTGAAATTTGTACAGGAAGAAAAGTCGCAATTGGAAATGTAACCAACACAAAATTTTGGAGCATTCTGTTCTTGCCAAACAGTTAATGTCACATTTGAAATATGTAAACCAGAGATACCGAACAGATAGCTATGAACATGATCATCCCTAATTTGAAATAAGGCTCTGAGCATCAATATCAAGTGATTATGAACAATTATACTCATAAATGTTCAATGATTTTTGATGATACAAACTATCTGTATAATTTTCACGAGAAAATATAGTTCTTTGGAAAAATGGTCCAAAAATATAGGCACCTACAAGACAGAGAATATTTCATAGACACCTATTTTGTGGTATTACTTACAAATGTAGTATTCTGAGCAGCTTTGAGCAGGATACAGACATTCGCACGTAGGATCGCAAGTTGGGTGTCTCTCAGGTTGACACTGTGGGTAATCTACTTGAAGAACACATTGACTCAACTGTGGGTTGAACACAAGCCCTTCGGAACAGGTGTGGAATACGGCGCTTGCATTTGGCTGTTGAAATATTTTAGAAAGGAAATAATAAATAGACTTAGAAATAACAAAAGGATCTGACTTGTATATAGAAAGATTCAGATAATAAAGACATTTTACTTGTAATTAGCAAAAACTAACCTCACAGTAATAGTAGGCTGTGCAATCCTCGGGATGAGGTCTGAGGCAGCACTCACAGTCACAAATGTCAGGCTTCATATCAGGGGGCTGTGTGGGAAGCACAGACTCTGGAATCTGGCAGTCAGCATCAGGAGTAGCGATACACTGGGCATTAAACGGCCAGTCACACACTCGTTTGACGGGATTGAAATGAAGATGGAGGGGACACTTCTTGACAAATGGTATACTGTGAGAACAGTGAATCCATTTCTTACAATCCCGAGGATGAGAGAAAAGACCCTCCTTTTCTGGGCATGAAAATGGACATTCTTCACCTTCATCACCACCTTCGTTTCCGCCGTCTCCATCAACGCCTCCGTTTCCACCGTCTCCATCTCCGTTTCCGCCGTCTCCACTTCCGTTTCCACCTCCACCTCCGTTCCCGCCGTCTCCACCTTCGTTTCCACCGTCTCCACCTCCGTTTCCACTGTCTCCACCTCCGTTTCCACCGTCTCCCCCTCCATTTCCGCCATTACCTTCATTACATGTTCCACAACTCTTGGGACATGTCTTGGCAACATATTCTTGCCATGAACAATCCCCATCGGTTGGCTTGCAGTAACAGTCATTATTGGCAGCCCAGAATCTACAGGCACTCATTTCATCCTGACAGATGTCACCACCTCCATCTCCGTTTCCACCGCTTCCACCCTCATTCACGTTACTAGCTCCTCCACATGGCAGACCTTCCGGAGTCAAGTAGCTGCCTGTCACACACGGAGAAGCCCATTCGTGATCACAGGTGAGTTTCTGTTGGTTCCAGACCGTTCCAGGAGCACAAGGCATCTCTTCAGGACCATACGGGGCACACTGGATGAACTTGCGGCAGTCACTTGGATGTGGCAGATACTTTCCGAGGGAGCAATCAATGATGCAGCCGTCGATGCTTCCACCATTTCCTCCATTACCGCCGTCTCCACCGCCACCTCCGTTTCCACCGTCTCCACCTCCACCTCCGTTTCCGCCGTCCCGTCACCACCTCCGTTTCCACCGTCTCCATCTCCGTTTCCGCCGTCTCCACTTCCGTTTCCACCTCCACCTCCGTTCCCGCCGTCTCCACCTTCGTTTCCACCGTCTCCACCTCCGTTTCCACCGTCTCCACCTCCATTTCCACCGTCTCCCCCTCCATTTCCGCCATTACCTTCATTACATGTTCCACAACTCTTGGGACATGTCTTGGCAACATATTCTTGCCATGAACAATCCCCATCGGTTGGCTTGCAGTAACAGTCATTATTGGCAGCCCAGAATCTACAGGCACTCATTTCATCCTGACAGATGTCACCACCTCCATCTCCGTTTCCACCGCTTCCACCCTCATTCACGTTACTAGCTCCTCCACATGGCAGACCTTCCGGAGTCAAGTAGCTGCCTGTCACACACGGAGAAGCCCATTCGTGATCACAGGTGAGTTTCTGTTGGTTCCAGACCGTTCCAGGAGCACAAGGCATCTCTTCAGGACCATACGGGGCACACTGGATGAACTTGCGGCAGTCACTTGGATGTGGCAGATACTTTCCGAGGGAGCAATCAATGACGCAGCCGTCGATGCTTCCACCATTTCCTCCATTACCGCCGTCTCCACCGCCACCTCCGTTTCCGCCGTCTCCGCCACCACCTCCGTTTCCGCCGTCTCCACCTCCACCTCCATTTCCACCACTACCTCCTCCACATGGCAGACCTTCTGGAGTCAAGTAGCTGCCTGTCACACACGGAGAAGCCCATTCGTGATCACAGGTGAGTTTCTGTTGGTTCCAGACCGTTCCAGGAGCACAAGGCATCTCTTCAGGACCATACGGGGCACACTGGATGAACTTGCGGCAGTCACTTGGATGTGGCAGATACTTTCCGAGGGAGCAATCAATGACGCAGCCGTCGATGCTTCCACCATTTCCTCCATTACCGCCGTCTCCACCGCCACCTCCGTTCCCGCCGTCTCCACCTCCACCTCCGTTTCCTCCATCTCCGTCACCACCTCCGTTTCCGCCGTCTCCACCTCCACCTCCGTTTCCGCCGTCCCCGTCACCACCTCCGTTTCCACCGTCTCCATCTCCGTTTCCGCCGTCTCCACTTCCGTTTCCACCTCCACCTCCGTTCCCGCCGTCTCCATCTCCGTTTCCACCGTCTCCACCTCCGTTTCCACCGTCTCCACCTCCGTTTCCACCGTCTCCACCTCCATTTCCACCGTCTCCCCCTCCATTTCCGCCATTACCTTCATTACATGTTCCACAACTCTTGGGACATGTCTTGGCAACATATTCTTGCCATGAACAATCCCCATCGGTTGGCTTGCAGTAACAGTCATTATTGGCAGCCCAGAATCTACAGGCACTCATTTCATCCTGACAGATGTCACCACCTCCATCTCCGTTTCCACCGCTTCCACCCTCATTCACGTTACTAGCTCCTCCACATGGCAGACCTTCCGGAGTCAAGTAGCTGCCTGTCACACACGGAGAAGCCCATTCGTGATCACAGGTGAGTTTCTGTTGGTTCCAGACCGTTCCAGGAGCACAAGGCATCTCTTCAGGACCATACGGGGCACACTGGATGAACTTGCGGCAGTCACTTGGATGTGGCAGATACTTTCCGAGGGAGCAATCAATGACGCAGCCGTCGATGCTTCCACCATTTCCTCCATTACCGCCGTCTCCACCTCCACCTCCGTTTCCACCGTCTCCACCTCCACCTCCGTTTCCTCCGTCCCCGTCTCCACCTCCGTTACCATCGTCTCCACCTCCGTTACCATCGTCTCCACCTTCGTTTCCACCGTCTCCACCTCCGTCTCCACCGTCTCCACCTCCGTTTCCACCGTCTCCACCGTCTCCACCTCCGTCTCCACCTCCGTTTCCACCGTCTCCACCTCCGTCTTCACCGTCTCCACCTCCGTCTCCACCTCCGTCTCCACCGTCTCCACCTCCGTCTCCACCTCCGTTTCCACCATCTCCACCTCCGTCTCCACCATCTCCACCTCCGTCTCCACCATCTCCACCTCCGTCTCCACCGTCTCCACCTCCGTTTCCACCATCTCCACCTCCGTCTCCACCGTCTCCACCTCCGTCTCCACCGTCTCCACCTCCGTCTCCACCATCTCCACCTCCGTCTCCACCATCTCCACCTCCGTCTTCATCGTCTCCACCATCTCCACCTCCGTCTCCACCGTCTCCACCTCCGTCTCCACCATCTCCACCTCCGTCTCCAGATTCTTTGCTTGCAGACTCTTTGCTTGCAGACTCTTTGCTTCCTGACTCTTTGCTTGCAGACTCTTTACTTGCAGACTCTTTGCTTGCAGACTCTTTGCTTGCAGACTCTTTGCTTCCTGACTCTTTGCTTGCAGACTCTTTACTTCCTGACTCTTTGCTTCCAGACTCTTTGCTTCTTGACTCTTTGCTTGCAGACTCTTTGCTTCCAGATTCTTTGCTTCTTGACTCTTTGCTTGCAGACTCTTTGCTTCCTGACTCTTTGCTTGCAGACTCTTTGCTTGCAGACTCTTTGCTACCTGACTCTTTGCTTCCAGACTCTTTGCTTGCAGACTCTTTGCTTCCTGACTCTTTGCTTGCAGACTCTTTGCTTCCTGACTCTTTGCTTCCAGACTCTTTGCTTCCTGACCTTTGCTTGCAGACTCTTTGCTTGCAGACTCTTTACTTGCAGACTCTTTGCTTCCTGACTCTTTGCTTCCTGACTCTTTGCTTGCGGACTCTTTGCTTCCGGACTCTTTGCTTGCAGATTCTTTATTTCCGGACTCTTTGCTTCCGAATTCATTACTTCCAGATCCTTTGTTTCCGGACTCTTTGGTTCCAGATTCTTTGTTTCCGGACTCTTTGCCTCCAGACTCTTTGCTTGCAGACTCTTTACTTGCAGACTCTTTGCCTCCAGACTCTTTGCTTCCAGATTCTTTGTTTCCAGACTCTTTGCTTCCAGATTCTTTGCTTCCAGATTCTTTGCTTCCATGATACTTTCTTCTAGGTCCTTTTTCTTCTAAGGCAAATTTTCTCTTGCTAATAATTTGGTTTTCTTTGCAGCTGCCGCAGGACTTTGGACAGTTCCTAAGAACAAATGACTGCCAGTCACAGTTACTCCCACTGCACTGGCACCCTCCATTCTTAACAAACTTTGGACAGTCCAAGCGTCGGTCAACGCAGGCCGTTTCCAGGAAAGCACCTTCCTCCCAGGCCCCTTCGCTGCAATCTACATTGATGGCCAGATCGCACTGTGAGGTGTCACGGTTGAAGAGAAGGCCGCTACTGCAGAAGTATTGCACTGCTTGGCCACCCTCACCTGAAACACCGACAGTGCATAATTTATAATACACAAATTGCCATTGATTTTTTCACGTTGCTCTTCCTCTTTCATTTTTGTACCAAAGGGTATCATCATTGATATAGGTGGAAGGCACAGTAGTTCAGTTCGTCTGTGTTATTACATGGGCCCTATTTTACCATTTCGATGTCTCTTTGCTCTGATCCAAATATACAATATGATCGTGTTTCAAGTATCAAGGAAACTGTAGATACAGCAACTGATTATACAATGCAAAGGTCTTTTTTGGACTGTGAATGCAAAATTAATGAGGAAGTCCCTGGAATTCTAAAGCTAACATTTCTGCAAGAACAGGTTGGTAGATACCAATGGTAATATTGGACAATGCGTACCAGTAAAAGATCATAGCATGATATTGCATGCTTTTAGAATACAGTTTCCTATTCCACTCATTAACAGTAATTGCAGCTGTAATCAGACAATATGCAGAGAACTATTAAGTGTAACTTAAAACTAAATGTAAGTGCAAGCATTTGAACGATCCATCACCTTCCCATCAAATAACTACACAACGTCAGAGTGGATATACGTCGGTGATTATTTAAAAATCGAAGCAAGAGAAACTTATTATTGATAGTACTGATATAATGAAGTTAAATGTCAAGGAAAATTATTGCTGACACCTACGTCTGCGACGGCAGGGCATTAAGCTATTACTATTGTTGCAAGGAAGCAACCATTTTAATCGGACAAGATTTTGGCTCTGGAGAAAGGCTCATAAATTGAAGGAAAACAGGCATAGGGCGGAAAAGTAAACCTCTTCTAGATTATCTAGAGTAAGTAAAATAAAACTCACACTGCCAGTAAACAGAGCACATTTCAGACGAAGGGTACCGGCAGTTGTCACAGGAGCAGGTGGGCGCAGGTTCACATTTGGTGTTCTCCGGCAGATCACATTGTTCAACCATGGCGTTGAACATCAAGTCTCCGGGACACTCTGTAAGGTGCTCCACTCCAGCCTGCGAATGGAAACCCAGGTTAGCCAACGGTCGCACAAACACACACACACACACACACACACACACACACACACACACACACACATATATATATATATATATATATATATATATATATATATATATATATATATATATATATATATATATATATATATATATATATATATATATATATATATGCATACATACACACGTATATTTAAGTATCATACTGTGACCACGGCGGCTTAAACATGAACCTACCGTTAGAAAAAAAAAAAGTATATATATATATATATATATATATATATATATATATATATATACATATATATATGTGTGTGTGTGTGTGTGTGCGTGTAATTCTTTTTCTCTCTTTCTCTTTTTCTTTCCTTCTCTTCCAGCCTCCGTAGCCAACACAGAGTTAGAGAAGATGCACTCACTTCGGATTAAAGCTACATCGTTGACTGCTTTGGATTATAACTGTATAGTTGACTGCTATTATATAACCCAAAAGGGGTGTGCTGACTAGAGTTCTGACAGGCGTGTGGAGGCAGGCAACACAGTGAAGCCCTTCCAAGCCGAGACCCTGCCTTTAGGTTCTAAGCAGGTGAGACTGACTAACTTTGAATAGAACAAAGGCAAAAATAGAAAAAAAAGAAAACCTTCATAAATCGTAATTCAACACTAGTCCTGACTGTCTGTGTGGAGAAATCCAAACAATGAACCACATTTTCCAGGAATACCCCAAATGGGTCCTCACTGCTCCGATCAAGATCTTAAGGAAGCAAATGATGCTGCCCTACAGTGGATACGATTTGGAGCGATACAGTGTGGTGATGATAACCCAACATGCGAGTAAAAAATGAACGAAACAAAACATATGTTAGAATTCGCTAAGCTATCCTACAAATCATGATGAATAACGGCTTATTTTTCTAGAATGCTAAACTCTGTCCTTATCTAAACCTAGATTAAGAGTCTGTTCCCTAATTATTTAAAGTGTTAATTATTAATTTTACTTGTTAGACACTAGTTTCTTTTCAGCCATATTACCTGTTAATAACAAAGAAAGATTTAAAAAAGTCATAAGAGTGAAACAGACAGACGGCTAGATAGAAAGAAACGTACCTATGTACTAGATCTAGATTCTGAGCAAATGAATTCATTGTCACTAAGTGACAGCACGGACAGAGTAAGAAAAAGAGAACAAAGAGATAGCAAGTACTGACAGCGTCGCAGTGGTAAAAGGCATCGCAGTTATACGGGTGCGGCTTGATGCAGGGGCCTTCGCAGTCACACGTCACGAGGTCGTCTGTCACGCCTCCTGGGACGAAGGGGATCGTCAGCTCGCATGACTTCTTGAAGGGCGCGCAGGGGGCGTCCCTCGGGTGGTCACACGCCCCTTTCACCGCATTGA
>NC_051390.1:32365604-32370604 GCF_015228065.2 Penaeus monodon
GAAGAGGGGGAAAAAGGGGGAGAGAGAATGTGTATAAATATATATATATTATATTATATAATATATATATATAATATATATATATAATATATGAAAATATTAATATATTTTAAAATTATATTATATTATATATATATGGTATATATAAAATAAAATTTTAATAAAATAATATATTATATATTTATATGTAATGTGTTTTTGTGTGTGACATATGGTATATACAAAAAATACATGTATAACCCCACATATATAACAATATTAAATATATACAGATAATGATATAATAGATATATGTTATAAAATTTATACATTATATATAATATAATAATTATATATATAATATTTATAAAATTTTATATAAAATTTATTATTTTTATGTATTTTTTTTTAAATTTATTAAGATATATATATAATATATATATATATATATATTATTATATATTTACTTTTGAACACAAATATAGATATCAATACAACTTATAAAATATATAATAATAAAAATTTTTGAAAAGAAATTATATATAATATATATATAATATATTATAAAATATATATATTATTTTGTGTGTGTGTGTGTGTGTTGTGTTGTGTGTGTGTGTGTGTTAAGTATATATGGTCTATTATTAATAGACCCATTCGTTTTATAAAAGTTATGTGTGTGTATAACATAATATTATATCATATGTTAATTGTAAATCATATTAATTTATATGATATAGTGTGTATTATATATTATATTTTATGTATAACATATTATATATATTAATATATATATTATATTTTAATATATATATATATATACCATATATAGATATCATCATAAAGGGGGCTAACCCGAGGGGGTGGATGGCCCCATTCACCATTCGCTTCAGCAGGGGATCCCTCGAGGCGAGTCTCCAGGGGGCCCCAGGCCCATCTTAATTCCCGCGACGGTTCGTCGAGCTCCCCAACCCCAGACCTCCGGGGTGCCCTACATGCCTCCTCCACCTGGGTTGTCTCGCAGAGAGAAAACCCTGAGTGCAGGTTCGTCCACAGGGGAAAGAATAGGTCCCCAAACCCTGAGGTCCCCCGTCCCAGTTTTAATGAAAGTAACAGGTCCCGTGCTATCTCACATGAAACCGCCTTTGGACTGTGGTCGCCAACGTACCCCATGCCGGCGAAGGGTTTTGTTAAAAAAGGCATCAAGATGAGACCCCAAAAGACACTAATAGCGTAGGGGTTTCGCTCCTTACAGCAAAAAGGAAGTATCCAGGCCTTAAAAGAACACAGTTTTGGTCCTTCGATGGGAACCGACTTCCCAAAAACGCTTTGCTGATCGAGTTCATGGCTTTTGTTGCCAACCAATCCCTCTTTTGACTTCTTTGTTGACACCCCAAGATATGGACTATGCTACCAAGGTATGTAAAACTCTATGTAAACTTAAAGCCTCGCCGCAAGAGGGATCGATGAACAGTTTTCCCCTAAAAACCCCCCCAAAGTCCGAATCTTGGTTTTGGCCCAGGGCCCTCTAGGCCTGGGGGCTTCACCTCATTCTAAATATCAGAGCCCCACAGTGACTTCCAAGGGCTCAATGGATAGCAACATGCAGCAAATCAAGGTCTGAGACCTTGTATTGCCTAGGTTGCTCCACACTGTTTTGGAAGCTCTGCCCATGTTAAAAAGTGTTGGGTGAAGGACGCAGCCTCGCCTCACCCAAATTTAAACGGGGAAAAGTTGACAACCCACACCCACTTTACAGCATTTTCAGTCCCAGTTTTAAAAGCTTGCTTTTTGGGCCCAAATATATGCGTCGGAATTTCCCAATGAGCTGGGTTTCCCATCGATTCCCGATGCCCCATCAAAGCCTTCTTGAGGTCAATGTAGGTTGTGAGCAACCCACGACCAATTTGAAGGGTTTTCCCACAATTATCAAAAGGCTAGTACTCGATTTTGTGGACTTCCAGGAGTAAACCCAGACTTTTCCCGGTCTCGATGCTCAGTAGGTGGTTCGGTCCGTTTCAAAAGAATGTGGGCGAGAACCTTGCCTGGATGCAGAGAGGTAATGCAGGGTAGTTGCACAATCCCAAACGACCCCTTTCCCCTTCCCAGAGAGGGATGACCACCCCCCTCAGCAGGTGGGGGGAAATGGTCCCAGACTCCCAGATGGAATCGGCTGTATGCAGGCCCCAAACCATAGGTTTACCCCCAGCCTTTAAGTTCAGCGGGGATTACATATGCCTGCAGTTTCCCACTTTTCAGCTGTAAACGCCACCTATCCCTGTTGGGTAGGAGGTTCCTCATGAGGGTGGGTCCGGCACAGGCACTGTGACATCCTTTTCATCCAAGTAACTGTTTTAGGGTCTCCTGGTAAACTGCTCAAAAACTCAGCCCAAAGTTTACGAACCCAACATGTTTAGGTGTCTCCATCCGCTGATTGGACTGCAGTCATCTTGAGGAGGGGTTTTGAGTTCGTTCCTCAGGGCTTGGTAGGCAGGGGAAGGTCATCTCCAAGAAATGGGCCTTTTAACCCCCTCATTAAAATTCCTGATGAAAATGTTTTTGTCCCTTTTCGCAGTGTCCCAGCCCTAACACATGGAGTGATGCAAAACTGATTACCCTTACCGAGCCTTTGGCAAAGGATCCTGAGTGCTTTGAGTGTTTTGCGCTGAGAGCCCCACAGAGCAACTGGGTCCATGGTTGTCGAGTTCTAGAATTTTTTCAGAGACGCCATGGGAACCCCGGGACACTCCTCCCCCCTTAATCTGTCGGGAAAAAACCTAGGGTGGGGACTGGGGTGACGGGGGGGGTTTTAAGGACCCCCGGGGACCCCAACCAGCCCATGGCATTGCCCCAGAATCGGCATCCCGTAAAACCCGCATTCTGGACGTCTTCAATCGCGTGCTAACAAAATGTGGTCAATCTCCCGGCCACTGCCCGTATTTCTGATCATTTCCCGCTATGCGGGTTTTGGGGCGCTGGTACAGGGGCCAAAAACCCATTTTTTGGGACCTAGCAAAAATCTAGAGAAGGAGGTTTCCGGCGGGGCAGCTCCCGGCCATGGTGCGACGAAATATATTTCCAGTACACCCGTACCGCATTGGGTCGCCCAAACAAGCGAATACCGTGGGGGGGAATGTTCCAAAAAATGAAATTTTGGGGGGAACGCTTCTTTCCCCAATTTTACATACATCGGTGGGAGTTAACAGCAATAAGAGACATGAAGCCAAAAGCATCTTCACTGAAGCCCTAAGACCTCACAAATGGTTTTTACCTCAATACCGAGGCTGAAGTGGCTGGAGATGGGTGTATCGTGAAGTGTGCTGAAGAAATCCAAAAATTTTCAGTACAACCCGCAAATTATAGCGAGGCTGTATATTCCAAAAAATTTTTTCAACCTGTAAAAATTGAAAAAAACAAACAATTTTATACAGAAAAATAATACATGCATATGGGGTCAGAAATATATAAAAAAATTATTTACAAATAAAGATAAAAAATCCTTACATAAAAACACAATGATCAAAAATTTTTTCCTGGAGAAAATAACACAAAATTTATAAAACATTTCAAATTAGACAGAGGAAATATTTCTCTAACCATCAGATCCCAGTTTAGTGACAGGCAAGTCCTCATGGCATGAGTTCAAAACAAATCCCAAAAAAACTTTTAAACCCTTTTACATTTGCCGAAAGTTCCATCATCGATCATCTTTATCATTTATTATTTACTGATAGTCATTTTTTCTATTTTCAATACAATTGTAGAATAATACATTAAATTTTTTAAAACCCAATTTTTTTCAAATTCTATTTCTCCATAATACTGGAAAATTTTTATAAAACCCCCATGCCTTCGCCAAAAAAAAGGCTTTTAAAAAAAAGCTGCCCCCAAGCTTTGCGGGGGATACTACAAAAAAAAAAAAATCCACATTTTTATTTTCCCCTTTAAAAAAATTAATTTCCCTTTTTTTTTCAATACATTATTTGAGACAAAATAAAACAAATATTTTCAAGGTTATGGCACACCCCGGAGGTGGTGGGCTCGCTGACCCAAAAGTAGTAGGTGTACCCAGCCCCATGATGTGCCACTACCAGGGCTTCTACTCTGGGGACAGCCCCAAACCTCAATCCAAGTTGCCTCAAATTTCCCCCGATAGCAAGGTAAAAATCTCATCCCCCCGCAAGGGGCCGGATGTTTTTAACGCTACCCAGAAAAACCGCCTGAGGTTTAAACCCGGGGGGTCACTTGGGTGACGCCCCCTCTGCTCCCCCACCAAGCTGCCCCCAAATACAGGGGGTTTGGGGGGGCTGTGGGGCTGCCCCTCTGCCGGGGGTTCCCGAGGCCTTTGCCCCCCAAAGGGTTCATGGGGGTTGGGACCGGGCGCAGGGGACGATAACTCTCATTCCCAAACCGCGCCCCCAAAATTTTCCCCCCCCCGCGGACCCACACCTGCCTTTCTTGCGGGGGGGAGGACAAAAACCCCTCCCCCACATATCCCTTTTTTGAAGATGTTGCCGGGGTCTTTTGGGGGGAAAGGGGGACTAAGGGGGCCTTGCCACCTCCCCAAACCGCCCCATTTCCCCGGGGGGGCTAGGGGGGCAGGAGTTTGGTAAGGACCAGAGCATTTCCACATGCCATTTGGGGCCCTAGCTCTGTATCTCTGGGGGCCCCTGCTGCTCCGAGATCCCCCCCAGTTTTGGGCCCGGGGGCGCAAGGTACCCGTTACCCAGGGGGGCCTCGAGAGGCACTGCAAAAGTCTTTAGAAGGAGGCGTGACCTGGCGCGGAGGCTTATGCAAAAGCTGCTCCCCTTTTTTGCACTGAGTAGCCGTGGTTTGGGGCTGCAAGCGAGAAGGCATGAAAGCACTTAACTCTACTAGGCTACACACATCGCTTCACATTATATATAGTATAAGTTCAAAAATTTTTTATTTATGTAATAACTTAGTTTTTTTATACATATACATCTATGTATATTTATATATATAATATATATATATATAATATAATATATATATTATTA
>NC_051390.1:32375604-32413104 GCF_015228065.2 Penaeus monodon
CTCTATAAGATAAATACTAGTTACTTATCATTGTATTACAGCCATCTTTGGGGAGATGGTGGAGAGCTTTTCACTTTGCCTTTTCATTCTCACTTGCTTTTTGAAAGACATACCTTTGTTTTCCTTGAATTATCCTTTTATGTTAATAGCTCATATACCCCGAGTACATTATGCGGCGTGTCCGGACGGGAGCGATCTGAGCGGTTCCGCTTCGAACCTCCGCGTGCCCGCTTCGGCCCCGCAGGACGCCGGAGCGCGTTTGCTCGGATGCTGCAGGTGATGGGATGATGATAGGAAAACAAGCATAATGTTAATGGTAATACTAATGGTAAGGGTAATTATTAATATTTATGATAATAATGGTATAATATAATATGATAATTGCTATGATGATATCATAATTTTATGATAATCACAATAATAATAACAGCCACTATCACAATGATATGCCTAATCTGACAATAAGGATAACCTTTAATAACAGTAATAATGCAATAACGTGATGGATAATAATGATATAATAATAATGAACATAAGAATCATAATGATAAAGGATGATATGATGATAATAAATAATAAAAAATATTTATGATATGATAATAATGAGATGTTGATGAGGATAATGAGAGTAATAGTAATAATGATTATAATTATGATAATGATCAAGAGCAGCACCCGTGGAAATTCCTCTTCCACTCTCCTATCTTTTTGCCTCATTTTTTCCATTTTCGTTCCATCTTTCTTCCCTTTCCGACTCTGCCCACTTCCTCAGTCCCCAAATTGAATCGCCCCCCCCGACTCATCCCATTCCTCCCTCCTTATCTCTCTATTACCCCCCATCTCTTTCTCTCCCTCTCCATCCGACGTTCTTCTCTAAGCCTCCTCTCCTTAAGCCCCCTCCGTTTCCTCTTCTCTACCTCCTTATTCTTAAGTCCCATCCCCTCCCCTTCTCCTTCCCCATTCTTTCCCCTTCCTCTTCTACCTTTATTCCTAACCCCTCCCCCCCATCGGATAGTCGTGTAATGTGCATACCTGACGTACTCGTACTACTTCATGCAGTGTACTTACGTCGGATAAGAAGAATTCATAATATATGAGAATAAATAATCTGATAATTTAACAGTTGTAATAATGATACATAATGATCATAATAGCAATAACGATAATTAACAATAGATTATAATGAACATACTAATAAACATTGTGATAATACTGACAATAATAATAAATGATTTTTTTTTCCAAAGAACACGTACATTAAACGTAACGCACGAATGGACGGAGGACGAAACGCAAGCATAATAATAATTAAAAAGGAAATGATAAGATCATAATAATATTAATATAATTATAAAGATGATTATAATGGATCACTAGTAATATAATATTACAATAGTTAATATGGCATTTATAATAAGAATAATAATATTCATGATATGGAATATTTATAATTATAATAATATGGTGTGATAATGATAATAATAACAGCATAACAAACAATACTAATAATATTGATAATGCGCAATGATGATAATTATATATCATGTTTTTTATACTAAATATTTGGTAACAATTGACCGCGTCGAAAATTAGGTATTGCGTTCTTGTGATTAGTGATGCTTATGTAAGTATGTGTCCAATGAATTTAGCCTCAAGCTCAGTTTTTCCCACGCCCCCAGCTACTCATAAAAACCGCCATATATGTAGATTACATCATCATCTCATCATTGGGACCCTGATGGGATCGCATAGTCCATCCACCCTTCATTTCCCCTACGAGGGTCCATCATGGCGAGCCGCCAAGCAGGGGCTTGGCCCATCAGGTTTGAATCGATCTCCCAAGCCACGACTTACTAGGTCATCCCCACTTCCACTCCACCTATGGTCCCCCCTACACGAAAGCCGCCTTGCAGTGGTGTGGTGGGGGGTGGGGGGGGGGGCTTGAGGTCCCAATGTCTGGTGACCGGACCAAGGGCTTAACCCATACCGGAGGGTCACCAGTGCGTGGATGATACAAAATGGTCTCCTGGTGCACCAAGGCCTATGAGCGGGGATGGTACACCCACCCCTGGGTCGTCCATCTTGGACCAGGGATACTCTCCCACGTGTGTTTTGTTGTGCGTGGCATCCCCATATTACTAGGAACAAGAATTCGTGGAGGTTGAGTGCTTTCTACAATTTACATAGATCTAGCTCTCTCTCCCCTGGGCATTCCCTCTGGAACATCACATGTCCACTCTGAAACCTTTCCAGCTGCAGGGCAAGAATGGAAATCGTATGGTTCCGCAGGTTCCCAAACCAGGTAAGAAGAGAAAAGATCCTCCTCATCCATTAAGGAAATCATTACCTGGTAAATATGAAAGTATTTCATATAGTAAGTACTTAGTATTGACGACCACTGATAGTGTATAAATCAATCATGGATCTTGATATTTTTGAAGTTACATCGGAAATGATTGAGGTATATCAGCGTGATCCTCGCATCACCCCCACAGCAAGTATGGTAGCCTTATAGTTGAGGTTTTGTCACCAGACGAAGTGACCGTCTGTGTTGCGAATGCTACATTCTAGGGCTCAAGTTTCATGTTTCTCCTCACAAAACAGAAGATGTTTGAGGACTAGAGAATTTTAATGTACAGTGCTTGTAAAACGTTTTTCTAAGAAGAAAGTTGATGGTTTCGAACAGTCGACACCAAGCTCACCTTCCTAACTTTTACACATTAGTTCCCTTCCCAGAATCAGTTAAGTTGGCATGGTACACCTCAAGATAAAGCATGTGCCCAACCCCTATGCACTGCCAGTGTTATGGGCATGAGCCAACTCTTGCCGTATTAAGAAAGTAAATGGGACAACCAAGAATATGTTTAAAGTGTGGTACACAGTCAGCAAGGAGATGACAACTGTCCAGGTCCAATAGCGTTACCACTGCAAAGAAGCTCCATGAAGCTTCTCAAGCAATGTACGAATATTGGCAATAAGGAGGGCATAGTAAGGTCTTTTTGGAGCCATCACTCAATGACGCTCCAGCTTGCCGCCACGACATCCACCAGAGGCCTCCACTGCTGAGGCAGAATGCCCCTGAAGATAAGGCTCAAGTACACCCTTGCCCCAGGCAAATGAATCCTGAGCCGGTCAAAGACTTTCATCTCAGAGTAGTCTTTTGGAGCCGTCACGGAAAGGTGCTCCAAGGCTTCAACGGTGACAGCTCCAGCTGCCACCAGACATCCACTAGGGACCTCGCTGCTAGAACAGAATGCCCCTGGAAGCAGGCGCAGGTCCATCTTTGCCCAGGCAAAGAAATCCTGAGCCTGTCCAAAGAACTGTGGAAACTAATTCCACAGGTAAACAACCTCAAATGTACTCCCAAGATCCTGGAAAGGGACAAGCCTAAAGGTGTGGGGCAAACTTGACCACAAATGCTGCCAAACACCTTATGAAGAGGTAATCTGAAGAGCTGGATCCTATCCAATGGCAACTTGTCAGGGATTTCATGCAAAAGGGAAGATCTGCAACATCTGATAGCTTCCGTGTACCAGTATGTGTATGCCTACAAGAGATTATGACCAGGGAAAATTGTACCATTTCCTCAGAGGATTCCAAGTTCAAGGCCATTATGGGGCCTTTGACAAGAACCTCATGGTCAGGATATCCCTTCCAGGCCATCCACCTGCAGACATAACACTGCAGTGAAGTTGTGAGAATAGGCTTGACACGACCTTACCTGTTGCATCCATCTACCTTCCTCCACATAATTTCAACACAGATGATTTGGACAGATCTACTTGGGGCAGTTGCCCACATCCATTTCTACTCTTGGGATTTCAATGGTCGGCAATCACCTCCGGGGGAGACATTGTGCAACCCTCGAGGAAGGGCCCCCCCCCCTTGGAGTCCTTTTTTTTTTTGTTCTTAAAGAGTAGATGCAGTTTTTACTGAACACAGTGACACTCCACACATTTCCAAATTCTAACTGGGACATATCTCCAATTAGACCTATCAATAGTGTAAGTACTGTTGGTTAATTAACAGTGAGGGTTTGCCGGCACAGTTCAGACACACCGTATTTAAAGCGAGTGACTGTTCTTTTTGCTGGTCGTATTGAAAGACACAATACTATTAGTTTTTATTTTACAAGTATAATACACACAAAAAAAATAATGAACACAGGCATAATACGCATGATAAAGATTTGGGCTTAACGTTTCACGTTTTTTTCACTGTCTCATTGATTTTCAGCATTCATATATCATTACCGGTCACTTCACACAATCTTGACCAGCATCCAGTCTCCATCTCACTGGTTCTTCTTAGATTACTGCTGGTAGTACAGCTCCTCATTAATATCAGCCCACAGTTCTAAAAGAACATGGAACAAAACGAAATACAAAATGACCCGTGTTTCCACCTCCATGTGTTAATCAATGCAATTTATATTTCAACCTAATTTACATTTATACAATATCAAAACAAACAAAGCTATACATTGCTATACATATAAGACATACCTTATATATGATAATTTTAACTAAATTATCAGCAGCCGACATGACACTAGAGTGGCCCACAACTCGGAACTACCACACCTCCACGTAACAAATGTCATGGCCTCCTCTACTTGAAATACATTTCACCTTTCCTAGGCCTACCATGACAGCTACCCATACCCCACAGACTACTGTGACGTCATGCCCGCGAACTGTCACGTTACACTAATTAACGATTTTTTTCCAGATTATAAACTGAGATGGTATGACAAATAGGCTCACCTGATTCACAGTTGAACTTCACTTGGCAGGTCATGGAAGACTTCCATGCAAGCGACCACTTTCCAATACTTTTAGAGGAGGTGAATGGTATTCCAGCCAATGGAGTGCAGATATGGCAACTTGAACATGCGGACTGGAATCTTTTTAGATCAACTGCAGTATTGTAAGGATCTGTGAATGATTTACAGTGTGTTCAAGATGCTGTTAATCACTTCACATCACAAATTCACCTTGTAGCAGAAGTCGACCTCTGGTACCATGGTGGTCTGATGAATGCCAACAAGCTGTTAGAGCAAGAAAAGCTGCATTAAGGTAGTTGAAATGATGCCCCTGGAGCCAAGGCCAGGCGAGTGCTAAAGGATGCTAGACGGACGTCATGGAGACAGTATGTTTCCTCAATTAACTCTGGGACCCCCTTAGCATGGGTATGGGACAAGGTGCATAAGATAGTTACATAAGATGTTACAAATGAGCTAGCTAAATCCATGGCAGAGATCTCCTCTGGAGCATCTTACACTGCCCGATTCTTCACTCTTCAAGCTGAACAGGAACGACGCCCATTGACGTTCTTCAGTAGGACTGCAACAGAACTTCCATATAACTTGCCATTTTTGCGCAAGGAGATGGACTCTGCTTTGCAGCTCTGCCGTAAGACTGCCCCAGGAAGTGACAATATTCTATATCAAATGTATCTCACTTACCGGAGAGCTCCCAGAAGTTCCTGTTGGACATATTCAATAGAATTTATTGGGAGGGCAGAGTACCATCCACATGGAAAGAGGCTATAATCATTCCTGTCCCTAAACCTGACAAGGATGCTTCCACACCAGGAAATTACAGACCAGTTTCTCTCACTAACTGCATCTGCAAGCTGATGGAGAAAATGGTAAACTTCAGGTTGACATGGCTGCTGGAAAAGGAAAACGTGCTGACCCCATATCAATATTGGTTTAGAAATTTCAGATCAACCACAGATACACTTGTGAGGATGGAAACTGCTATACAAAATCCCTTCACAAGCGACGTCACATGTTAGCAGTCTTCTTTGACCTTGAAAAGGCTTACGATACTACATGGAAGCATGGCATACTCTTGAAGCTGTATGTAAGAGGAGCATTACCTACCTTCATACAAAGCTTCCTTACTAACAGGAAGTTTAGAGTTCGGGTGGGAAACAGTTTCTCTAACCTGGAAAATCAGCTGGAAGAGGTCCCACAAGGGAGTGTCTTAAGTGTACCCTGTTTGCCATTGCTATAAATGACATTGTAAAAGTTGTTCCAATTGTTGTCTTATGTCATCTGTATGTGGATGACTTTACACTGTACTGCTCAGGAGGAAACTTACAGGATGTGAAAGGACACATGCAGAATGCAATAAATCAGGTTGTACAGTGTTCAAATTTTCTCCAAGCAAGACCATGGCTATACATTTCCACAAACAAGAAAGTTCCATCCTTCCCTCTATTTAAGAGCAAAGCCACTGCAATTTGTCCAAGAGGTGAAGTACTTGGGTCTATTTTTTTACTCAAGGTTTACATGGGTGCCTCACATGAAACAGTTAAAAGTGAAGCACTTAATATTTTGTGGGTTATTTCACATCTATCTTTGGGTGCAGACTGCACAACGCTTTTACAGAAGCAGAAGACAGAGAGAGATTTCTTCAACACACTTCTAAGTTCTAAGGATCAGATGCGATATATACACGGTTTGAAATCTGAAAATGGTGGGGGCTTTGCAGCAGTGAGCAGAAGGAAGACTGCATTTGGCAGTCTTTCTCTAGCAGTCTTGACCTTCACTGCAGAGTGACATGCCATCCTTGCAGCATGACTAGAGATCTAATGAACTATTCTATCAAAATATAATGTGACTCTCGTAGTGCCTTGCAAGCAATCAAGAGCTTAAACTCATCACATCCAATACTGAGGGAGGTTCAAGACTGGCTTGCACTGATGTCAACACGTAAAAAGATAACTCTGTGTTGGGTGCCAGCGCATGTTGGTATCTGCAGTAATGAGCAAGCTGATCGGAAGGTAAAGGCAGCTGCCACTCAACTCTGTGATGCTCATTTTCCTCTCCCACACACCGACCTGAAGCCCAGCATCAGGAGTTGTCTTCGCAATAAATGTTAGGAACAGTTGAGGCATACCTCTAGAAACAAACTGTGAGAGATTAGAGATGACCTTGGCAGTTGGGTGACCAGCATTCATCCCAACCAAAAAGTAAAAGTTGTATTAACAAGACAGAATCAGGCACACAAGGCTGACTCATGGGCCGATAATGGCTAAAAGTGAAGTACTTTGCGAGGGATGCCAAGAGCCATTAACATGTTGCACATGTAGTGGAAAAATGTGCAACATTCTCAGACCAAAGACGCATGTACTTGTCTCCCCCATATACACTGAAAAATGTATTGGGGGAGGATTGTGACATAGAGGGTCTTATTAGTTTCCTTGGGGAGCTTAATATTTTCAATAAAATTTAATTATGCATAATGTTTATGCAATCATTTTACACACTTCGAGCAAAATATTTATGCTTTGATTCTCAATATATTTAATGTTATATTTATTGATAGATTTTTAAAGTTTTAAATATTTTAATATTTCTATCTAACAAGGTATTCGCCGCTATGACCTTAGCTGTTGACACAGCAGATAATTTGAAATAATATAATCCACCGAGGGTGCACATGATCGTCCTGTGGGAAACAAGCCAGGTGGCCGTATAGCCTGATTTGGCGATCGCAGATTGTGCAAATAACTGGTCTTGTACCAGTTTCACCGTGTAACCATTGGTTGACGCATGGTCATGCCAACTGTATCCAATAATCCTGTTACAAAAGGCATCAAGATGAGATTCCAAGGCACAAGATAGCATCGTAAAGTAAAACTGGCATTATCAGGGCCTTGAAGACATGTAGCTTGGTTCTTCTGCACAGGTACTGGCATCTCTAAATGCTCTTGTCAAGAGATTTCCTGACCCCTGCAGTCAAACCAATTCGTCTGCTGACTTCCTGGTCTTAAGGCCTCCCAAAGTGATTCGCAATGTATTGAACGCCTTTTTGAGGTCAATATAAGCTGCAAGTAGTCGGCACTCTACAGTGACTCGAAGCGCCAGGATACAGTCTATTGTGGACTTGCAAGATAAATCCAGATTGCTCCTCACTAACATGAGCTGCCTTGCCACAGCAGGGGGTCTTGAGGTCGCAATGATCTGGTGAGCCGGACCAGAGGGCTACCCATACTGGTGGTGTGACCAGTGAGGAATGAGACAAAATGACTTCCTGGTGCACCAAGACCTATGAGAGGGGATGGTGCACCCACCCCTGGTTCATTCCATCTTGGACCAGGGAGAATTCTCCCACATGTATTTGCCGTGCTTGGCGTCCCATATCACTAGAAGTCCTCTATTCTGGTTAGACAGGTGTCTTGATCAAAGCCTGGTCAAGCCAACCAACTGGTCAAATATGGCTAGGTTCAAGCAGGTACTATCCAGTTGGTAGTGCATAGGTTCCGTGACTGCCATCAGCACTGCAATAGTGACTGTTTATATTTTCTTACTACCCCTGTGGCTGTAGGGAGATTTTGAGTCACAACTATAACTTCCCCTCGTTGGACTCCATGGTGGGTGAGGGGAAAAGAAATGAGGAATTTTAATTTGTATGGTTTATACATATATATACAAGATCTATCTCTCCCTGACGACCTATGCAATCCCCTGGCCAATCCCTCTGGAATGTCACATGTCACTTTGGAACTTTTCAAGCTTCCAAAGGGCAAGATGGGAATTGTGATGGTTCCATGATTTCCCAAAACAGGTATGAAGGAGAAAAGTACTCCTCAATCAATTAAGGAAATCTTACCTGGGAAATATGAAAGTATCTCATATTGTAAATACCTAGTAGTGAAGACCATTGATGGTGTCAGTCATGATCTTGATATTTTTGAGTGAGGTGTGTCAACTTGATCCTCGCATCACCCCACAGTGAGATGGTAGCCTAATAGTTGAGGTTTCGTCACCAGATAAGAGTGACCATCTGCGTATGATATGCAACATTCTTGGGGCTCAAGTTTCATGTTCTCCTCACAAAACACTCAATCAGTGTAAGGGAATTGTCTATTCCCGAGATCCAATAAGGTAGTCTGAGGAGAAACTGTTAGAGGAACTAAAGAATTTTAATGTAGTGGCAGTAAAACGTTTTAAGAAGAAAATTAATGGCTTGGAATAGTCGACACCACCTCTCCTTCTAACTTTTAAAATGTTAGTCCTTCCGGAATCAGCGAAGTTGGCATTGTATCATCCCAAGATAAAGCCATATGTGCCCAACCCTATGCAGTGCTTCCACTGCCAGGGTTATAAGCATGGAGCCAACTCTTGCCATTTTAAGGATAATGTACTACTAAGAGTGAGTGGAAAATGTGGTACAACAGATCATCAAGTAGATAACAACTGTCCATGTCCAATATGCTGTTACCACTGCAAAGGAGCTCTTCAAAACAATGTAAAAGGTACAAGTTTGGAAAAGATGTATTAGTAATAAGGGGCAAGGAGAAAGTTAGTTTTCCAGAGGCAAAGCAATATGCCTGTATGCTGTTTGCACAGCCAGGTAAGTCTTCTGCCTCGGATCTAGCCCATCCTCCTCGTCATCCCTTGCCCTCCAATACTTTTTACACCACACACCCTGCCACTACCTTCTCAAATGCTGAAACTGAAAACAGAATGCTCCTGAACCAAAGGCTCAGGTTTGTCCTTTGCCCAGGCAAAGAAATCATGAGCCTGTCCAAACTAGTTCTACAAGTAAACAACCCTTCAAAGCATAAGCGGCACAACGAGTCTATGATTGGGGGGGTGGGGAATGTGAAAATTCAGAGATTTCAATATTAAAAAAAAAAAAAAAAAAAAAAATATGATAACCTGTCATAGGTGGCGAGGGGATTCTTTGCTTTGGGGGAGGGGGATTCGGATTACCTGGTATAGGTGGCGATGCGAGTCTTTGCGTTGGGGGAGGGGGATTCGAAAATCAAATGCTTAAGACATATTTAAAAAATAGCAAACATGACATTCTGCATTAAAAAATTATTCATTAAGTTCCAAAATAAAACTTAATTTACTGTCCTTTACAGTTGTAAGTTCCCTTTAATAAAGATCTTTTTCAAAATTAATCTGGAGTCCTTTACATATGTAGACTGTGTCGAACTTGTATTAAAAAATGTCCAAAAAAATTCAACCTGCTGTCGTTTACAGACGCACACTGCCTTGCAATAGCTGTTAGGTCAAGAGAGTCTGTTATTTCTTTGTGGGCGTGTAGAAACATTACATTGTTCAATCTTTGCTGTATCATGGTTGAACACAAGTAATTTTTCACATGTCGGAGCATAGAAAATGATATTGATGCTGTTAAAAACAGTTTTAGCAGTTTCTGGTCCTCAGTAAACATATCAACTGTGTTTTGTTGTGGTGGGGTGGGGAGGGGGCGATTTGCTTAAAAAATAGATTACATGTCCATTCGAACTCCGCCAGTTAGGCGTTCATGAGCCCAGGAAAGTCTGTCCTTTACTATACTATACTCCACTATACCAATACAATACTTTTAATAAATCAAGTTCATGGAAACCAACATGTCTACTATAAGAGTGATACCCATTCTGGTAAAATGAGATATAGTATAATTACAGTATATTTTTATTAGTCTGTGTGAACGTGTAAAACCAAATGTAAAGCACATTTTTTCAGCATCTTCTGGGGGGGGGGGGGCGGAGATACACTCTCGCCCCTCCAGTTTTCATTCTAGGGGGGCGCTCGCCCCTCTGCCCCCCACCCCCCGCTTCCGCCGCCTATGCTTCAAAGGGTACTCCCAAGATGCTGGGAAGGGACAGCCTAAAGGCAGGCCTTAACCACAGGTGGATACCCTTATCCACTGGAACTGTCAGGGATTTAATGCAAAATAGGAAGAACTCCAACATCTGATAGCTTCATGTTACCCAGTTTGTGTATGACTACAAGACCAGGGAAAATCGTCCCATTTAAAGGCCATTATGGGACCTTTGATGGACCTCATGGAGGAGTAACAGTGAGGGTACGTTAAGATACTCCCTTCCAGGCCATTTACCTGTAGATGACACTGCAGGTGAGGCTGTAAGAATAGGCTTGACAGGACACCGTTGCATCCGTCTCCTTTCCTCCACATATCTCAACATTAATGATTTGGAAGATCTACTTGGGCAGCTGCCTCATCCATTTCTACTCTTGCAGATGCAGTTTTACTGAACAGTGACACACCCACACATTTCCAAATTCAAAGTGGGACATTCTCCAATACTGACCTATAAATTGGTTCACTTGATTCACAGTTGAATTTCATTTGGCAGGTCATGGAAGTGACCACTTTCCATTACTTTTGAAGAAGGTAAGTGGTATTCCAGCCAATGGAGTGCAGAGATGGCGACTTGAACATGCAGACTGGAATCTCTTTAGACCAAATGCAGTATGGCAAAGATCTGCGAATAATTTCCAGTGTGTTCAAGATGATGTTAATCACTTTAATTCTTTGTCAATCACTTTGCAGCAGAAGCATCCATTCCTAAAAGTACTGGACAGTACCATCAACCTCTGGTACCATGGTGGTCTGATGAATGCCAACAAGCTGTAAGAGAAAGAAAAGCTGCATTAAGGCAGTTGAAACGACACCCCAGCAATGTAACCTTGATCCACTATAAAAAAAAGATTCAAGCCAAGGCCAGGCAAGTGTTAAAGATGCACGGGTATGGGACAAAGTTGCTTGAAAGAGCATATCCATGTCACCACCTTCTTTGAAGATAGATAATCCTCACAGACAAAAAAGATGTTGCAAATGGTCTACCTAAATCCATGGCAGAGATCTCCTCTGGAGCATCTCCACTCTTTGGGCTGAATAGGAATGACATCCAATGTCGTTCTTCAGTAGGGTTCCGGCAGAACTTCCATACAACTTGCCATTTTTGCACAAGGAGATGGACTCTGCTTTGCAGCTCTGCCGTACGACTGCCCCAGGAAGTGACAATATTCCATATCAGATGCATCTCACTTACCGGAGAGCTCCCAAAAGTTCCTGTTGTACCTATTCAATAGGATTTATAGGTAAGGGAGAGTGCCATCCACATGGAAAGAGGCTATAATTATTCATGTTCACAGTCTTCTTTGACCTTGAAAAGGCTTACGATACTACTTGGAAGCATGGCATACTCTTGAAACTGTATGACATTGGTTTAAGAGGAGTATTACCTACATTCATACAAAGTTTCCTTGCTGACAGGAAGTTTAGAGTTTGGGTGGGAAACAGCTTCTCTAACCTGGAAGATCAGCCGGAAGAGGTCCTATAAGAGAGTTTCTTAAGTGGGACCCTGTTTGCCATTGCTATAAATGGCATTGTAAAGTCATTCCAAGTGTTGTCTCATGAATATGAATTTACATTATACAGGAGGAAGGAGGAAGCTTACGGATGTGCAAGGACATGCAGACTGCAATAAATTAGGTTCCATTCTTCCCTCTATTTAGGAGCAAACCCACTGCAATTTGTCCAAGAGGTGAAGTACTTGGGTCTAATTTTTGACTCAAGGTTTACATGGGTACCTCATATGAAACAGTTAAAGGTGAAAACTACAAAAATGCATAGTATTTTGTGGTATTTTTCATCTATCATGGGGTGCAGACCGCACAACGCTTCTGCAGCTTTACTGAATGCTTATTTGAAGTAAACTTGACTATGGATGTGAAGCTTATTCATCTGCAACTCTCACTGTTCTCCAGATGTTGGACTCAGTTCATAATGAAGCTCTCAGAATCTGTACAGGGGCCTTGCAGTCTTCACCTGTGGAGTCCCTGTAAGCTGAGAGTGGAGAACCACTTCTTTCATTACACCGACATCACATGAACCTGATTTACAACACGAGACTACAGAGGATTCTGGGAACTCCTACATCCAGCCTGATTTTCAACCCCCTTGAGGATAGCCAATCCTACGGTAGGAGAATGAGGAATCTTGTGGAAGATCTTAATTTAAATTTCACTAAGGGTCCTGGCTTTTGGAACTCCCCAGTTACCTCCTTGGACCAATCAAGTCGAGCTGGATTTGGTCAGAATTGTGAAAGGTGAGAGATCTAAATCAGAAGTCAGAGATGTTTCTTCAACACACTTTTAAGTACCAAGGATCAGATGTAATATATACAGATGGTTCAAAATCTGGAAATGGTGTGGGCTTTGCAGCAGTGAGCAGAAGGAAGACTGCCTTTGGCAAGATGACTAGAGATCTTATGTACCATTCTATTGTCATATATTGTGACTCTTGCAGTGCCTTGCAAGCAATTAAAAGCTTAAACATCCAGTGGTGAGGGAGGTTCAAGATTGGCTTGCACTGACATCAGCACATTAAAAGATAACTGTGTTGGGTGCCAGCACATGTTGGTATCAACGGGAATGAGCGAGCTGATCGAAAGGCTAAGGCAGCTGCCGCTTAGCACTGTGATACTTGTTTTTCTATCCCACACATTGACATGGAAATACAGCATCAGGAGTTGTCTTCGTGATAAATGGAGGGAGCAATGGACGCATACCTCTAGAACAAACTGCAAAAGATTATAGATGACCTTGGCAATTGGATGACTGGCATCCATCCAAACCAACAAGTTGAAGTTGTATTAACAGGACTAAGAATTGGGCACACAAGACTGACTCATGGACCTATGATGGCTAAAAGTGAAGCACGCTATGAGGGATGCCAAAAGCCATTAACAGTTGCGCATGTAGTGTAAAGATGTGCAAACATTCTCAGACCAAAGACGTATGTACTTGTCTCCCCCATATACACTGGAAAATGTACCGGGGAGGATTGTGACATAGACGGTCTTAATAGTTTCCTTAGGGAGACTAATATTTTCAATAATGCATAATGTTTATGCAATAAATTAAAACAAAAATTAATAAACCATAAAGTTTATGCTTTGATTTTTAATATTTATTGTTATTTATAAGACATTTATTGATGGACTTTTAAAATTTTAAATATTTTAACATTTCTATCTAAAATGATATCCATCACTAATGACCTTAGCTGTTGACATGGCAGACAATTTAAAACAATCAATCCTGATTGCTCTGGCCTATAGTACCTCAGCAGGTGTTCTCAGATACATCTCAGAAGGATGTGAGTAAGAACCTTGACTGGTATACTGAGCAGTGCAATGCCTCGGTGGTTGCTGCAGTCCCACCAATACCTTTTCCCCTTCCAGAGAGGGATGACCACACCCCTCAGCAGGTCAGGAGGAATGATACCAGTCTGCCAGATGGCAGACAGTACAGCATTCTAGCTCTTTGCCATAGGTTCTCCACTAGCCCTACGAGTTCAGATGGTTTGCTGCAGATGCCCACTGCTTTACCACCCTTCAGCTTGGAGATCTCCCCCTGACCTTAGTCAGGGAGGGTCGGTCCTAACTGGGTCCGGCAACGGAATCGCAACACTACCTGCATCCAAGTTAATTGTTGGGAATAGTTTATACAAGTTGCAATTCCATCATTCGAGCCATGCAGCCAGCATCTGTGACTTCCAGTGTCCCCTGCAAGAAAAAATTCTGTCTTGTTCTTGGGCGTTCACCAATTGATTCTTGAGTTATATTGTGTGTTTCATGCTTGATGGTGTCCCACAGCAGAACAGGATCTGCTAGGCCCCTCACTGCTGTGAAATGATCTGAGATAGCCTCAGCAAACCCCTGGGCATTCTCCCCCTCCCTCAATATATCCACATGAACATCCTAGTGTGATTATTGGAATGACAGGGAGTCTATGGTCAGTTCCATAGAACTCAGCACTCCAATATACCATGCTGTTCTGGAGGATCCTCCAGCAAGTGTTAATAAGGATGTGGTTGATCTCCTTAGGCAGATTACCCACATCACTGTACAATGTCCAATGATGCAGGTCAGAGCACTGGTACCAAGCACCAGAAATCCTCAATTTCTGGGACCTGGCATAGCCCCGGAAAAGGAGACTATTCTTGCTAAATTCATCAGCTCCAGGCCATGAGGACCAACAGACTTCTCATAGCGGCCAGCTCGACCGCAGCCAGATACTGCATTGAAATCACCCAGAAGAATACAAATATCTCGCCAAGAATAACTATCTGTTTGGCATAAAACATCGCTTTTTGCATCAAGTTTTTAAAACATCAGAAGAAGCATTCACAGCAATAAGAGACATGAAGCTAAATGTAAAATTCATTCTCAATACCATTATATGCTCATTGACCAGAGTGACCTCCCTACTGAGGGCTGAAGTCTGCTGGAGATGGCTATGACTACTCCCTGGAGATGGTGACCATCGCTGCATCCCAACAATCTCATAGGTGTAGCCACCCACACTAATCATACTGCTACCAGGTCTTTTTACCTGCAAGAGAGCAGCCACCTCAACTCTCAGTTGCCTCAGTAGTGGCAATCGATCATTCTGTCTCAAAGAGCAGACGTTCCAAACCCCCACCCTGACATCCTGCCTGAGGTTTAACCTCGGGCAGTCACTCCAGATGGATGCCATCTCTGTCACCCCTACCCACGTTGCCCCATATAGCGAGGGTTGGCTGGCTGCAGGTCCCATAATCCACCTGTGGGGGTCCCATGGGCTTTGCCCCAGAAACCTCACACCAGGCTGGTAGCTGCCGGGACACAGTCTGGTAACCCTAGTTCCCAGAATGAGTCCCAGCAGTCGCCAACCCAGAGGGACCCACAGCCTGCCCTACTTCCTGGGTGAGAGGGAAGTTTGCCCTCCTGCAAGCACTATTTGAGTTCACTGCTGGTAGGTAGCCTCCTCACAGCCACCCATTAACCCCAGTGGGCAAGAGGGCAGGAGTCAGTACAAAGCCAGGGCATCTCCACACACCAGTGGCTATGACCTTTTGGGCCTCTACAGCTGAGGACTGCGAGGTACATGGTTTCCCATGGGTGGCCACGAGGAGGCACTGCAGAAGTGATGAAGAGGCTATGAGGAGTATTATGCACAGCTGCTTTTCGCACCAGCCTAGCCAGGGGTGGCAGCTGCAAGCAAGAAGTCATGCAAACCACTTAACACTATCAAGGCTACCACACCATTGCTACCCATCACTCTGAGCATGAAGCACCCAACCAGATTATCTGCTAGTGTATTTTATTATACACTGAAATTGTAACAGCACTCATGAATAATAGTGAAATCCCATGTTTTGTGAACCAATGTTTCTAATGAGATTTGCCCCATTCATTCAAGCCATACATAGTATGCGAAAGCGATCAAACACAGAGGTGACGTTCCTGATGTCTACCGAAAAGGGATGTACCAGGTATAAGTGGAGGCAATTGCATATATGTATATATTTATGTAGGTAGATGTATTTATGTATGTATGTATATATATATATATATATATATATATATATATATATATATATATATATATATATATATAAGAATATATGTATGTTTGTAGATGTATATTTATGTATGTATTCATCCTTTCACGAATCTAGGACTGAGGTATGCGAGTGGAGAATGAGCTATGTGTGCTGACATTGTGGAGACTTTCAATATAATATCATATTTTTTTACAAGGGCGCCAGCAACAACAGTTTCCTCACCCCAGCTCCTTTTTCCAGGAATGTGACCCAGTGCTTTTATTCGTCAGACAACGCAGTGAGCTGGTCTCGGATTCCGCTCTTCATCACCACTGACCTGAAGCTGTCAAAGTTTAATGCATAGTCGCCTTGCCCGTCGACGGCCTCACCTAGACTCCAACCATATAGGTTACACGACACTCTCTTTAATGCTTGATAATAATAGCGTAATGTCATACAAGTCCTTTGCAATCTTTCCTTGCATACTTTTATCTTTCTTTGAGCCCTTTATGCCCCGCCCCTTCCCCCCTGCAGGTTGAATTGGACACAGCGAAGGCGTCGGCTGTATTGCGCCCACTCCTTCCTCTCTATGGTCAAAGCCAATATTTCCCTTTCTACTGGGAAATCCACTCGGGCTTTATCTAGAGGGGGGACTATTAATTAACGTCAAGTGTGAGCTCTCTTGTATCATTACCTGAGTCAATTCTTGATGAACCCACACTATAAAAATATAATAATCATAAGAGGGTTACTGATGATCTAATTTCAGTCTTAGAGGTAACTGAGAGAAGGGTAATATCAAACAATTGATAATCTTACATTTCTTGATATATTGAATGATAAATCATTAAACTTGTACAACTAAAAAACCTTAATTGACACAGAAATCCACTTCTCCACTAATGTGTGTAGTATAACTGTCCTTCCCTTTATGTCTTCCATCTTGAATCCTTTGTCTGTACAGACCTTCCTCAAATTCCTTCATTTCTTCCCTGTATCAGTTCAGAGGATTCCTAAGGATGGCATCTGCTTTACAATCTGGTGGATCTCTCCAAGGACTTCTCAGGAAGCAGACACAAAAAAAAAAACAGAACAAAATACACAAAACCCATTCCTAAAAAAAAAAGAAACAATGGTTCTATTTTAGGAATGATAAAACAATAAAAGGTTCAATATAACTAATTTCTTGTAGGACCATAAATACTTTTGACAAACAAACAAATTGCATATATTCATGCCATTATATACGATCTGAGTAGTTTTATATTTATACATTATATTATATTTATGAAACCCTCATTTTAGCATAGATAGTATTATTCTATTATAAACTTCATTAACACTTACTCCTTGAATGGGTTTTAAATCCTCAATAATAACAGAGAAACATCTGAATGGTATCCAAGTGCCACGTGTCAGCCACTAGCTGTGAAGATATTCTATTTACCATGATTTTCCAATTTGTTCTCAAATGATTACTTTGTTATTGTTCTGTAATCAGATCTATAGTATTTTATAATTTTATTATTGATATTAGCACAGCTGAATGTTCTTTCTTACTTCTGGTATTTAAAGAATTTTACTAACCTCTTTCGGGCATCTACCAGGTACTTGTTTCGGTTCTCTCTCTCTCTGGTTATGGCTCTAATATCAGGCTTTAACACTGTATATTCTTAACATTTTAACATCTACTCAGGTCACATATATTACAAGCATATTGTTTCGTCTTAATCATACATGCATAATACCGGAACTTAAATAAATTTCTCCAGAAACAAAATGAATACATATTGGTTTCTTCATTAAAATATCCATTATAGAACCTTAATATAATAAGCAACAGTGAAATATAACTGCGTACCCTCTAATTAAAGAGAATGCAGTGTGGGGAAACAAAGAAAACTGAAATTTGTAGGGTAAACTCACATATTTTACACTGTTTCCTTATCTTAGTGTAATAATGTAAACGTATATAGCACCTGATACAAAAATAGTAAAATAAAGTATCATCTTTCTAAGAAAATAAAATATCATCTTTCTAAATAAGGTAAAAGTTACCGAGAGTGACGCACTGAGATAGAGAAAAATGGACACTGCCATCTTGTAAAGCATAAAAAATAGACTAGGAAATAATATAAATAGATCTGCAGTGGCCTCATGTTTCCCGGAAAATGAGGGAAATAGGTTCTACATGTCACCGCTCAGAGACTAAGTCCACAACACCATCAAAATGGCAGAGTCCATAATTTCTCGTTTTCTATTGTTCCTTTTCTTTCATTTTCTATATATCCATTTTCTATAAGGATCGCGTTTTCCTTTGACCATAGGTCTTGCGTTTTCTGTTGACAACCATGGAAATCATTTCCGATTTGTTTTTTATTTACATCATTTATTTTCTCTTATTTCTAATGTAAGGTATACTCCTAGCTTAAGGCCAGGTACCAGTCCGTAAGGAGGAGCCCGAAATGAAATCTCCCGTGAGGCAGGAGAGGCTTAGGGACCAGGTGAAGAATAAAGTTAAGGGTCCCGTTCACTCCTCTTGAAATTAGGCTAACTTCTCTGAAAGGATCTAACAGTGCTGCTTTTATCCTTATCTAGTGTCCTTCCACTGTAGTGATAGTAGCAATAGTAATAGCGGTAGTACAAGCAATAGCAGTAATGGTAGCACGAGCAGTAGTGGTAGTACGAGCAATAGCAATAGTGGTAGTAGTAGCCATAGCAGTAGTGGTAGCGTGAGCAATAGCAATAGTGGTAGCGTGAGCAATAGAAGTAGTGGGTAGCACGAGCGGTAGGCGCAGAAAGCGTGGTAGAAAATAGATAGAAACAAGGTAAAAAAACACTCGGGAAACAAGGGTGGGATAACGAACAGGAAAAGCAGATAAAATACAGATAAACTCAGTAAAAGTAGATCAATAAAAAGTAGATCAGTAAAAAGTAGATCAGTAAAAAGTAGATCAGTAAAAGTAGATCAGTAAAAAGTAAATCCATAAAACAAAAGGCAGAACACTCAGCAATAAAACGTCTGGAATACGTTTACTTTATTACATATATACACTTAAAAAGACTAAAAATGATAAACACAAGGGGAAAAAACTAGTACTTATTAAGGTGAGTAATCACTGGGTTTACATTTACGTTTAATTCATCTTCATCTTTGTAAAGTACTATCTCAGTTGCCTTCATTTATATTTAGCTAAACACGTCCAGGCATTGTTCAAACCTAGGCAAAGTAACAAAAGTCAGTACAACCTTGGGTGTAGTTTTGCAGAGGGGATGTGAACACAAACAAAGTTTCCAGTTTGACACTGTTTATTTGTTTCCGTTTCCCGGGAAACTACATGAACTCGTGGACGTCACAAACATGTTGAACCATTTTCTCATAAAATAGTAAAAAATAAAATCAAATAAAATACATATTGTTTTCTTAAAAATGATCAATTCCACATAAAAAATATTAAAATCATTAAGGAAAAAGCTATAAAAACACAGACTAAAAGAATTTATGAATAAAATAAAAAACCAACTAAAAATCAAGAAAAACAGTAAAAAATTGAGATCATTAAATTTTAAAAACCTTCATTAATAAAAATAAGATGATAAAAAATAAGTCATAAGTAGGTTTTTAAAACATTAATTAGAGAAATTATTTAAAAACGGTGATTATTCAAAAATGCAGTGTCCACGTCCACGAACTGAGGAAAACGAAAAATAAAAAATCATCTAGGAGTAAAAACATGTCATTTCATAGTACAAAATGAATTAAAAATACAAAATTGCATACAAGAACTAGAAGCATAAAACAATAAAAAATTAACAAATACAATTAATAGAAATAAAAAAAACGAAAAAACAAAATAAAAAGAAAAACGGGATGGGGTGAAACTACGGGAATCACGCGCAGGTGAAAACAGGTGTGTATGTGGAAGTGACAACTGGAGTGCCACGTCCCTCTTGGTGAATGGTACATTCCACACTAAACAACATTTTCCTTTAGTTTTTTTTTATGCTACTACATATCTTTTGGGTGCTCTCTCAAATGTAGTTTTGCGGTTTTTATGTAGTTTTTTCCTTATCATTTTTTATTTATCAGATTTTAATTATTTTTTACAATACTTACTGCTTGTTTTACCGTAAATTGCCTCATATATCGGAAACAATACACTCGCGGTCGCTTGCTCACTCACTCTCACTTAAGCCGGTGACATGGGCAGCAGCAAGCTGGAACTTTTGTCGTCAGTGTGACATGGGGTATGTTTCTTTTTATATTTAAGTAATTTTGTAATTGTAATTGTGTAATATTTTTTATTAGCTCATATCATTACAATTTTTACTGATAAATGTTATTTATGGTAGGTAACGGGCAATTTTGGGAGCAATACGGCGGCCCAGGCCGACCTCTTGCTCGATCTGTGCCGGTCGCAACAAACTTAATCACCCAAAAAATTTAATTGATAATGAATTACTATTTTTATTGGCCCATCCCTGAAGAAAAATAAGATTCCATCAGTTTCCTCCTCGCCGCTGCTCGTCTTACCCCCCACACTGACGGTATGTGGCAATTATTTTTTTTAACGAAATAGATTGTCTCTTGGCACGAAGTGGTAAGAAATAGGGGTCCTTATAGGTGTATTTTATTACCACAGGGGGTTCCAGGGGGCAGAGCCCCCTGGCAAGGGAAATATATAGATCGTAGTGTATAAATTCCACAGGGTTTAGGGTTAGGTTGGTTTTATTGGTTTAGGAACGCATTGTACGATTACCACAGGGGATGTGAATTATGTGAAAAACCCCGTTGATTTTTTTTTTTTTGCCGAGCGACGGGTTTTTTATCCCCGTAGAGTTAAAGTTAAGTTTAAGTAAGTTTATTTACCACCCTGGCTATCTGCTCAGGCGTGGGCAATCATGATTACAGTTTTACATATATCTGACATTGTACAGTAGTCTGTAAACTACTGTAGTTTGTACAAGGTAAAAAATTAAAATATAAAATCATACATAATACAAAAAATTATTTACTTACATATGCTTTTTGCCACCTGTGTTTTGAATAACACTGTTATTTTGCATACGGGAGTTATCACATAGTAAATTTAGGGTATAGTACGAGTATATCTTTCCAATGTATTCAGATGAAATGAAATATTCACATAGTTTCTTTATACCTCATGTTTAGGTGGTCTGAAAGGCTGTATCACATGACATTCCGAGATATAGTGCTCAAGCGTTTCGTTTTGTTTTTCTTCGTTTACACAGTCTACATCTAGATTTCATCTGCACTTCTTGCACCGTGCAGTTTGCCAGTACATTCTGTAAACCTAAACGTATTTCTGGCAATAAACCACGTCACAATGTCTGGTTTTGACTTCGGTGCCACCCATAGGAAGGCTTTGCCATCCCTATACTGATCGTAGTGCCTTATGGTACAGCTTTTCAGGCCTTTGAGTGTTAATCAGATCTACTAGTTCTTCCTTATGAGAAACTTTTCAATATATGTGCAAACCCCTAGCAAGAGGCATCCCCAAGATCTATGTTCACAATATCCTTGCTGCAGGCTTCTTTCGCCAATTTGTCTACGTGGTCGTGCTTGCGTATGCCCAACATGAGATGGTATCCATACAAAACTGAATGTTGAAATTACGCTCTGCTGCATAGGTTACGTTTACGCTTAATGCAACTCACACATTTCTTCATCGCCACCTGCTTTGAAAGAATTTAGCGTCCGAAAGGCACTTTGAGAGTCACAGAAAAAACTACTCCAGAGCCCCTAGACATTAAGAATTTCCGTTGCGAGGAGTATACTTGCCAGCTCCGTTTTGTGTAGTGCTGGCCCAGTTTTTTGTATTCTCATATTAAACTTGATGTTGTAGTAAGCCATTTTTTGTATACAGCGCAAGCACAAACCAGCTTTTGTATCCAGACTGTACGGATCCATCGGCGTAACACTCATATGCATCATCACCCATAGATTCTGTGTGTTTCCGTTTACCGTTGCTAGCACAATTTTGTTTTCAACACACCAGTTTATGCCACCCTGTTTTTTTTTTTGTGGTAGACATGTAAGGTGCACGATCAATGTTGAATTTTTTTCCCATGGTGGAATGGAGCGACCTTTTGGTATTTTACTAATTGGAAACATTGAGTTTTTTATAATGTTTCATGGAGATTTTTGTGTATCAGAGGGGCCGCGCGTGTGTGTGGATTTGTTCACGTCTACTTGCGTGATTTTTATGTTTGCAGTTTGTTTTTTGGAAAATCTGAGAGATACGAGGGTTCCCTCAGAGCTTTGACCCCAAATATTGGGTGGAAAATAAAATATTATTCTATCAGAAAAATGGATGGTAAGTTTTAATTCTGATTCTCATGTTTTACTATCCTTGCTGTTTCTCGGGCGCCGAGGATAATTCCTCATAGCTTCATTTTTGCACTACCTCCAAACTACCTATTTCTGATTCCTTACACTGCAACAAGTGCAGTGCATGGTAGTCTACAACTGACCTTATAAAAAGCCAAGTAAAAAACAGTCTAGCGAGCTTAAACATTGATGCCATGTTCTCTTTCCGACAAGAAACTTTTCAAAGGTTTTCAATCTCTCCCAGAGTCCTTTTTCTTTAGAGAGAGAGGACCAGGTCCTGCATCATTTACATTCACCCCGAGATATTTTATACTTGTGGCAATATGTCAAGCTCCTGGTCCACCTATGCGAAAAGTGGGGGTGGGGGTATGATACATGGGTTTTAGAGCCATTGTTTTTCTCAGCGGAAAATGACTAATCCCACACTCATGTGCCTTTGCTGTGATTCTGTCGAGAATTATTTGCATCCTCACTTGTGATGATGCTCTGGACGCATATGTCATCAGCATAGCATATAATGGATTCACCATCCCCAAGTGGGATATCTGCCACCAGCTTGTGCATGAGGACATTGAACAGCATAGGGCTGAGAAACTCCTCCCTGTGGGCGTCCCCAAGTTCAAAAAGACTGTGAAGTGGAAACTTCTCACTCCCCTGAAACAGGACACTTGCAGATCTGTTCGAGAGATTACATTCTAATCCAGTTTCAATATCTTACCCCGGATGCCAAAAGCTTACTAATTGTTCTAGGATAACTTTCTCTGTTTTGCAATGTCAAAAGCTGACTTAAGGTCAAGAAAAACAGTGTGCTTCCCTGGATTAGAGTGTGAAAAAGTACTCTGCAAAGCAATGTTGTTGTGCTACGTCCCGATAGAAAAATCCGTACAGTCTGTGAGATAATTTACCTTGTAACCTGTACCTGAGTCTTGTTCAAAAATTATCCTTTCTAGAAACTTTGCATACACATGAGGTTAATGAAATTGGTCGGTATTTATCAGTGATTGATTTCGGTTAAAGGGATGATTAGACTGCGTGTCCAGGAGCCAGGCAGAATACCTTGTGACAAACTTAACCTGTATAGGTGCAAAATGGGGGATTACCAGGTACCTGAGCTATAAGGCGGAGGACACTATAGGTAAATTCCATCCTCACCTGGGGCGGACGCTTTTCTTTTTGATCAGTGCATTGTTTCAGTTTCCCACTCAGTGATCTCAGCAAAAGTCTGAGGGGTCAGTATCAGAACATCCAATCTCAATGGCAAATTTTGCGTGCAATTTTAGATTGACTAAGGTGATCCTGAATAATTTTGTGGGAAGTGAGCTCAATTTTGGACGCTCCAGACCATTGACTAAGGAGCATATCTGCTTGTGCAAGAGGACTATGGAAACTGCGGGGTGTTAGTTTGGTTTTGCCTGAAATTCGATTAATTTTTTTTTCCAGACCTCCGACATTGAGGTGTTTATTGTTAATGCTTTGTAGGAACTGTTCAAAGTGTTTTCATTTTCTGAAATGAGTTTTTTTTAATTTCCCGTAGGTTTTTTGTTAGCCTTAAGAAAATTCAATAAGGTTGTCACGGGTATTATCCTGCTTGTAGATATCATAAAAGCTCCTGAACTCGCTTTTTTGTTTCCCTTAATAATGTAGGGTCCAACCGAACCCCACTTAGGTTTGTTTGCAGCGTTTGTGAGTTGCTGTTTCTTGAAGGTTTTTCTTTGGACAGACCCAAGTGTTGTAGTAATCAGTGACCACTGTTTGTCATGTCCATGGAAAAATTTTATCAACACTTGTTTACTGTGTAATCATTGTAACCAGTCATAGATACGTGATTTTAAAAGTGATGCTCAAGGTAAGGGGGATAGAAAATTTTTGACCCTATTTTGTTTTTTTTGGTGACTGAGTATTATCAACAGCGTATCTCGTTTACTATTGCAAAGTGGTCACTGATTAGCTCTGTTTTGCAAGCATGCTTCTGACGTTTTTCCATGCACGATATCCCTTCCTATTACATAATCTAACCTGCCCCCCCCGCCACGTGAGTTTGCCTGTCTGTATCATATACTGTCATAGATCTGTTTGTTTCCACAAAATGTCGGAAACTCTTCGCCATTTTTCATTGCATTGACTATCTCCAAAATGTATAATGTCTAGCATTAAAAATCTCCCATGCATATTGTGGCCGTGATTCTGAAAGTTGGGCAGTGAATCAGTCTGAAAACTTTTTCTACACCTTGCGTATACATTTGTACAGAGAGAAAAAAAACCCAAGGCTGTTTCGAATATGTTAAATGCTGATTACTGCACATTTATTGTCATTAGATTTCTGCACCAACTTATGCGGTATGGTGTCCACTGACATAAGTCAATAGGCCTGTCATTTCCTGTGTTTCGTATAGAAGTGGTAGCCTCTAATTCTAGGGGCGGTTTTTTATTTTAGTGACTGATGTGAAGGGCTCTTGTAAACAGATAACGTCAAAACATTAATTGTTATGAATATAGTAAAGCAAGTCATTAATTCTACGGTTTGGAACACCAACGTATATTCCATGAAAGAAAAAGTAATTGTTTTTTTCTTGTCCCCCCTCCACACCCTATGTTTAACTGATTGGTCAAATTTTCTGTTTGATGAAACTCTTTAGTCTACATATTTTCTTGTACTGCATTACGTATTTGTGTTGTATCTTTCTTTATTTATCTGTTTGCGCGCTTTTCCGCGTATTGATACTATACGCATAATCCGTTACCTGATAGCATTTTTCTGAGTGATGTCCCCACAGATCGGCGCCGTTTCCTTCGCATCTTTCGTCAGCGTCATTTTTTACGGTCACTGTCGTCCACTGTTTTTTCAGATGGTCCCGCCGTGCGCAATAATAATATCAGAGACCTCATTCGTATTTTTCAAACATCACTAACATCATCAGAAACGCACATTTTTCCCTGTCTACACGCTCACTTTTGTCCGTGCGTAATAAATAATCAGAAGACCTCATTCGTATTTTTTCAAACATCACTGACATCACTAACACCATCAGAAACGCACATTTTTCCCTGTCTACACGATCACTTTTGTTTTCTCCATTATCATTTTTTTTTCAATTCAGCAATCTCTTGCCTGATGCTTTTTTATCATTCCAGCAATCTCTTGCCTGATGCTTCTTATTTCCTCGGCCGTATCCATGTCTTTTTTCACCAATGGTTTCTCCTGTGGCCAACTGTTTTCCCTAGGATGGGGAAATCCCCCTGGCAGTTGCGGGGGAATTCCTGTGGGTTTGGTGACGTCACGCGGCCCAGGGTGGGTTGTGTGTGGCTGGTCTGGGGCATCGCCACTCCGCGGTCGATGGGTACGGTCGGGGCAGGTGGGGGGGGGTGCTCGTGGCGGTTTGTGGGGGCAGTTACGGTGCCAGGGCCGTCCACACCTTTCCGCTCTGCACCTGACGCACCTCTTCACGATGGTGGCGGCGTCCCTCATTGTCGTTGTCCTTTTCCGTCGTTTCTTGCAGGGCAGTCCTTTTGCCTGGTGAGCTCCTGCACAGACAGCACACGCTGTGTCCTTCCTGCAATATTTAGCTACGTGGCCCATAACCTTGACACTTGTAGCAGACTACAACCTCTGAGCAACCACGGTCGAATGGAGCTCGGCTCTATGTATTTTCCAAAGAATTGGTACTCTGTAGGGTGGCGGCTGTTTCACCGCTCCATACAATGATGAGCCTGTTTCAAGGGCTGTCCGTCCTTATAGATCCTCCGGGCTTTAAAAAAACGCCCGGAAGATGCAGTGCTTTCCTCAGCGGCCGCCTCCTTCGGAAAACCTGGTAACCAGGTATTCCCCGTATTTTTTTTTTTTTTTAGGCTGAAAAGTCATTCTTT
The DNA here is from genome assembly GCF_015228065.2 of Penaeus monodon. Classification (NCBI taxonomy): domain Eukaryota; kingdom Metazoa; phylum Arthropoda; class Malacostraca; order Decapoda; family Penaeidae; genus Penaeus; species Penaeus monodon. Next base: position 32,401,975 of record NC_051390.1, read on the forward strand.
GTTTCTGCAGAGAGATCCCCGCAAAAGTGCCATTGATCATCAGGGCCACATATTGTTTGTTGTTTCTCGTCGTACATAGACGTAGCGCGAGGATATCCATCTCCCCTGCACCATGTCTAGCGGGCCTTCCTCTTGGAGGGGCGGCAGCTGGCTGACCTCCCTCATCCACCTTTATTTTTATCGACGGAAGTCATGTCCCTCAGGAAAGGCCAGTCCTAATGTAACCTCTCCCGGGGGCGATGGGTTTTTCGCGCTTTTTGGGTCGTTCCGTTTGCTTTCTTGGTCAGGTTGCTGGTGGTTTATTCGGCATGGTTTTTCACTTTTTTTTCCTTTTGGTCTGAAAACGAGTTGGAATCCCTCGTTTATCAGCATCAGGGTCGGCAGTCGAATCCACATCGTTTCACATCCCTATGTTCGGTGGAATCAATCCCTCCCATAGAGTGGAGGGTTGAGGGGGGTGGTAGTTGGCACTGGTTAACTGGGGGGGGCATCGAGCACGTCCCCCCACCCTCATCCATGGTAGGACAGTGAGGGGGGGTGTTGTCCCGTCCGCTTCTTGGGTGATTAATTTCCCTGCGGTCGGGCGCGGGGAGTGTGCGAGCGCCAGGTCAAGTGCTGTCACACATACATTCACCAGGTCCTCGCCAAACGGTCGTTGGTACAGCACCCTGTTACCTTAGCATCCACACTCAGTATTCGTAATTTTTACTAGGCCACTGTTTTTTCTGGAGTCCCTGGCCCAAATAATATCCGACACAATTTGGTGTATGTACACACACCACACACCACGCACACTCTGAGTATAAGGACAACCAGTTGAGGGGGTTTTTATCCCGTAAAAAAATCGTCCAGAAAACACAGGAGAAATTCTGATGACGTCTTGCTTTGGTGTTACTAGGCTTACAAAACTGACCCGTAGAGTTTCTCGAAAAATTTTGGCGTGTCGGTCCGTAGAGTATCAAAGGATGGCAGCACTCACAGTCAACAAATGTCAGGCTTCATATCAGGGGGCTCCGTGGGAAGCACAGGCTCTGGAAATCTGGCAGTCAGCATCAGGAGTAGCGATACCACTGGGCTCTATATGGGCCAGTCACACACTCGTTGGACGGGATTGAAATGAATGTGGAAGGGACACTTCTTGACGAAAAGGTATACTATGGGAAAACAAAAGAATCCATTTCTTACAATCCGGGGATGAGGGAAAAAAGATCTTCCTTTTCTGGACACGACAGTGGGACAATCATCACCTCCATTTCCGCCATCTCCGTTTCCGCCGTCTCCACCTCCACCTCCGTTTCCACCATCTCCACCTCCACCTCCGTTTCCTCCATCTCCGCCACCACCTCCGTTTCCGCCGTCTCCACCTCCACCTCCATTTCCACCACTACCTCCTCCACATGGCAGACCTTCTGGAGTCAAGTAGCTGCCTGTCACACACGGAGAAGCCCATTCGTGATCACAGGTGAGTTTCTGTTGGTTCCAGACCGTTCCAGGAGCACAAGGCATCTCTTCAGGACCATACGGGGCACACTGGATGAACTTGCGGCAGTCACTTGGATGTGGCAGATACTTTCCGAGGGAGCAATCAATGACGCAGCCGTCGATGCTTCCACCATTTCCTCCATTACCGCCGTCTCCACCGCCACCTCCGTTTCCGCCGTCTCCACCTCCACCTCCGTTTCCGCCGTCTCCACCACCACCTCCGTTTCCACCACTACCTCCTCCACATGGCAGACCTTCTGGAGTCAAGTAGCTGCCTGTCACACACGGAGAAGCCCATTCGTGATCACAGGTGAGTTTCTGTTGGTTCCAGACCGTTCCAGGAGCACAAGGCATCTCTTCAGGACCATACGGGGCACACTGGATGAACTTGCGGCAGTCACTTAGATGTGGCAGATACTTTCCGAGGGAGCAGTCAATGACGTCGATGCTTCCACCATTTCCTCCATTACCGCCGTCTCCACCTCCACCTCCGTTTCCGCCGTCTCCACCACCACCTCCGTTTCCTCCATCTCCGCCACCACCTCTGTTTCTGCCGTCTCCACCTCCACCTCCGTTTCCGCCTTACTTCCCAACTGTCCTAGCCCTTTAGTTTTTCAACTCTTCTGTCTCGAACTTTATTCTTCGGGTTCTCTCCGTTTTTTAATTCTTCCACAAGCACTTCCAGACACAATGTACACTCGCTAACAGAAAAGTGTCCTTACTCTTTCTGACTTAACAATATGATACGACGAAGTAAACAAGTGGAAAACGTGCTGTGAGCTCGACCTGATATTGATATCCCTGACAGGAGCATTTGCCTCCCCCACCCCCAAGGTCTGGCTTGCCTCCCCAATTTTAAACGTTTACTAATTACAGCTATATAGACCCGGTCACAAATTAAACATTTAATAGGGCTTTGAAATGTATAATACTTTTATTATTTCATGTTACCGCCATAAGCTTGGCGAACGCTGGCGTCTACATGGCATGGATACCACTAGCACTGCTGTTAACTGGCATCGGTCTGTAGAGCGCACTCCTATGCCGTAATTACTTGAGCAGTGACGATTGGATGATTGCGGGTATGATCTCAGGGGTAGTGTTTGCCCAAGGCTGTCCAAATATTCTCCATAAGATTGAGATCTGGCGCCTTCACGCAGAAACAAGATTTCCACATAGTCATACCCCGTAAATCTGCCAGGCCCAACATCTGACAACTCCCTAGCGGTTTCTGACAGTGGGTGTGCTGTAGTGTAATTCGAAGTCCCGCTGGATGTTGCCAGCAGAACAAAAGGGATCTGTAACCCTTGCATTAGTTATGGATTGTTTCACATAAAAATAATGGATATAAATGACTCATGGTGAGGGGACTTGGCAACTAAAACCCAGCCACGCCCCCTTCTCAAACCTAGTCAACTGTAAGAGGTGTTTCCACTGAGTATCAAATAGTTTTCATTAGCTCAAAATATTCATGTACTTCAATTCAAGCTTCCTATTTGCCTTTCATAGCACAATGATTTATTTGTGACAGACATTTACTTGATCTTCCTCCATCGTGCAATTAGGGCGCCCACTGCTGGCTTTGACTCTGGTGGATCCAATTGCTTGGTGTAACTGGATCCACAGAGGAGATTGGCTTTGAAATACCTAATCTTGATACCTAAGCTTTTGATAGTCCCTTAGATTAAAGTGTAATTATGACCCTACAAATGGTCTATGAGGTCTTCATTACTAATATATGGCATAATGCAAGGCCGTAGCTAAATCAACTCCGAAACACTATTTGAACACATTAAGAAGTTTCATCTTTGAGTCGACTGAGAAGGGTGACCGGGCATATACCGAAGCCTTAAGATTGTAGAGCAAATGTTTTATCACTCTGCTATGCAACCTTTTATATATATAGACATTAAAAAATATATAATATATATATATATATATATATATATATATATATATATATATATATATATATATGTGTGTGTGTGTGTGTGTGTGTGTTTGTGTGTGTGTAAAAACATAATAAGGTTGGAAAGTAAAACAAACCCTTAAATTATCATTACATTTACAATCAAGACTAACAGATGTAGGGTGAAGAACAGAAAATAACTTTATCAAATACAAGTTTTGAAAATAACTGTAGCCTGTCAATGCTCCTTTATTTATAGTCTAGTATTTACTTCCTTAAGATGCATTTCTTGGCTTTGCTTGAGAACACGCCACCATCTGGACACCGCATTTCAAAGGCTATGCCATGACTGCAAAGGTAATACGAACTTGGTGTGTCCTTAATAGCATACATTCCTTGCAGATCCTTACACTCCTCCGCTGCAAAAAGAGAAAAGCATTAGACAAGCTATATTCCTTTTGTAAAGATGAGAGAAAAGGTTTTTTCTCTGGCCACAATAATGCGTTTGGTGCTGCAGAGTAGTAACTTACGTAAAATGTAGTGTTGTTCTGTTGTAGGGTCTATTTCATTTCTTTTACGCCTTTCCTCACAGGAAACATTTTCAGGGAGGTCACATGTGTGTTTCTGATCATTGAAGTAAAGCCCTCCTGTACACTCATATTTGACAGGAATACCATCACCATTACCTGTAAGGAACAGATTTATTTAGACTCTGCATTTTCTGTTACAGACAGAATTCATTTTAGCACACATGCATTTTGTTAATATATAAATATATATATATATATATATATATATATATATATATATATATATATATATATATATAAATAAAAAAGAAAAATGTAGACCTGGCTGCTAAATTTGAATATGAAAGAGTCAAGACGGGAAAGCTAACGACATGAAATTTTGAAGCAATCTGACTATTACCAGTTTGGTTGTGCATTTTACTAAAATATGACTATGAGTATCAATATTAAGTGATTACGAACAGTTATACTGATAAGTAATGTACGATGATACAAATTATATAAATTTACATAATTTGGCATAAGAAAATATAGTTCCAAGACGGCACATACAATAAAGCGAATATTTCATAGACTTCCCTATTTTCCTATAGGCATTTTGTGGTATTACTTACACTTGTAGTATTCTGAGCAGCTATGGGCAGGGTACAGGCATTCACATGTAGGATCACAGGTTGGGGGTTTCTCAGGTTGACACTGTGGGTAATCTACTTGAAGAACACACTGACTCAACTGTGGGTTGAACACAAGCCCTTCGGAACAGGTGTGGAATTCAGCGCTTGCATTTGGCTGTTGAAACATTTTAGAAAGTGTATATTAAATAGACTTAGTCTAAAATGTAGAGATAAATAAAGTGTATATGAAGATATCAAGAAAACTTTTTCATTTGTAAATACCAAGAACTAACCTCACAGTAATAGTAGGCTGTGCAATCCTCGGGATGAGGTCTGAGGCAGCACTCACAGTCACAAATGTCAGGCTTCACATTAGGGGGTTCCGTGGGAAGCACAGGCTCTGGAATCTGGCAGTCAGCATCAGGAGTAGCGATACACTGGGCTCTATATGGCCAGTCACACACTCGTAGGACGGGATTGAAATGAAGGTGGAAGGGACACTTCTTGACGAAAGGTATACTATGGGAACAATGAATCCATTTCTTACAATCCCGGGGATGAGGAAAAAGACCTTCCTTTTCTGGACACGATAGTTGACAATCATCACCTCCATCACCACCTCCATTTCCGCCATCTCCACTGCCACCTCCGTTTCCGCTGTCTCCACCTCCGTTTCCACCGTCTCCTCCGCCACCTCCGTTTCCGCCACCTCCACCTCCGTTTCCACCATCTCCACCTCCTCCTCCGTTTCCACCATCTCCACCTCCTCCTCCGTTTCCGCCGTCTCCACCTCCACCTCCGTTTCCGCCGTCTCCACCTCCACCTCCATTTCCACCACTACCTCCTCCACATGGCAGACCTTCTGGAGTCAAGTAGCTGCCTGTCACACACGGAGAAGCCCATTCGTGATCACAGGTGAGTTTCTGTTGGTTCCAGACCGTTCCAGGAGCACAAGGCATCTCTTCAGGACCATACGGGGCACACTGGATGAACTTGCGGCAGTCACTTGGATGTGGCAGATACTTTCCGAGGGAGCAATCAATGACGCAGCCGTCGATGCTTCCACCATTTCCTCCGTTTCCGCCGTCTCCACCTCCACCTCCGTTTCCACCGTCTCCACCTCCACCTCCGTTTCCGCCGTCTCCACCTCCGTTTCCACCGTCTCCACCTCCACCTCCGTTTCCGCCGTCTCCACCTCCACCTCCGCTTCCTCCATCTCCGCCCCCCTCCGTTTCCGCCGTCTCCACCTCCGTTTCCGCCGTCTCCACCTCCACCTCCATTTCCACCACTACCTCCTCCACATGGCAGACCTTCTGGAGTCAAGTAGCTGCCTGTCACACACGGAGAAGCCCATTCGTGATCACAGGTGAGTTTCTGTTGGTTCCAGACCGTTCCAGGAGCACAAGGCATCTCTTCAGGACCATACGGGGCACACTGGATGAACTTGCGGCAGTCACTTGGATGTGGCAGATACTTTCCGAGGGAGCAATCAATGACGCAGCCGTCGATGCTTCCACCATTTCCTCCGTTTCCGCCGTCTCCACCTCCACCTCCGTTTCCGCCGTCTCCACCTCCACCTCCGTTTCCGCCGTCTCCGTCACCACCTCCGTTTCCGCCGTCTCCACCTCCACCTCCGTTTCCGCCGTCTCCACCTCCACCTCCGTTTCCGCCGTCTCCACCTCCACCTCCATTTCCGCCGTCTCCGCCACCACCTCCATTTCCGCCGTCTCCGCCACCACCTCCGTTTCCGCCGTCTCCACCTCCACCTCCATTTCCACCACTACCTCCTCCACATGGCAGACCTTCCGGAGTCAAGTAGCTGCCTGTCACACACGGAGAAGCCCATTCGTGATCACAGGTGAGTTTCTGTTGGTTCCAGACCGTTCCAGGAGCACAAGGCATCTCTTCAGGACCATACGGGGCACACTGGATGAACTTGCGGCAGTCACTTGGATGTGGCAGATACTTTCCGAGGGAGCAATCAATGACGCAGCCGTCGATGCTTCCACCATTTCCTCCGTTTCCGCCGTCTCCACCTCCACCTCCGTTTCCGCCGTCTCCACCTCCACCTCCGTTTCCGCCGTCTCCACCTCCACCTCCGTTTCCGCCGTCTCCGTCACCACCTCCGTTTCCGCCGTCTCCACCACCACCGCCGTCTCCACCTCCACCTCCGTTTCCGCCGTCTCCACCTCCACCTCCATTTCCGCCGTCTCCGCCACCACCTCCGTTTCCGCCGTCTCCGCCACCACCTCCGTTTCCGCCGTCTCCACCTCCACCTCCATTTCCACCACTACCTCCTCCACATGGCAGACCTTCTGGAGTCAAGTAGCTGCCTGTCACACACGGAGAAGCCCATTCGTGATCACAGGTGAGTTTCTGTTGGTTCCAGACCGTTCCAGGAGCACAAGGCATCTCTTCAGGACCATACGGGGCACACTGGATGAACTTGCGGCAGTCACTTGGATGTGGCAGATACTTTCCGAGGGAGCAATCAATGACGCAGCCGTCGATGCTTCCACCATTTCCTCCATTACCGCCGTCTCCACCGCCACCTCCGTTTCCGCCGTCTCCACCTCCACCTCCGTTTCCGCCGTCTCCACCGCCACCTCCGTTTCCACCGTCTCCACCTCCACCTCCGTTTCCACCATCTCCACCTCCTCCTCCGTTTCCGCCGTCTCCACCTCCACCTCCGTTTCCGCCGTCTCCACCTCCACCTCCGCTTCCTCCATTTCCGCCACCACCTCCGTTTCCGCCGTCTCCACCTCCGTTTCCGCCGTCTCCACCTCCACCTCCATTTCCACCACTACCTCCTCCACATGGCAGACCTTCTGGAGTCAAGTAGCTGCCTGTCACACACGGAGAAGCCCATTCGTGATCACAGGTGAGTTTCTGTTGGTTCCAGACCGTTCCAGGAGCACAAGGCATCTCTTCAGGACCATACGGGGCACACTGGATGAACTTGCGGCAGTCACTTGGATGTGGCAGATACTTTCCGAGGGAGCAATCAATGACGCAGCCGTCTATGCTTCCACCATTTCCTCCGTTTCCGCCGTCTCCACCTCCACCTCCGTTTCCGCCGTCTCCGTCACCACCTCCGTTTCCGCCGTCTCCACCACCACCTCCGTTTCCACCGTCTCCACCTCCACCTCCGTTTCCGCCGTCTCCACCTCCGTTTCCGCCGTCTCCACCTCCACCTCCATTTCCACCACTACCTCCTCCACATGGCAGACCTTCTGGAGTCAAGTAGCTGCCTGTCACACACGGAGAAGCCCATTCGTGATCACAGGTGAGTTTCTGTTGGTTCCAGACCGTTCCAGGAGCACAAGGCATCTCTTCAGGACCATACGGGGCACACTGGATGAACTTGCGGCAGTCACTTGGATGTGGCAGATACTTTCCGAGGGAGCAATCAATGACGCAGCCGTCGATGCTTCCACCATTTCCTCCATTACCGCCGTCTCCACCGCCACCTCCGTTTCCGCCGTCTCCACCTCCACCTCCGTTTCCGCCGTCTCCGTCACCACCTCCGTTTCCACAAGTACCACAGCTCTTTGGGCACACTGCAGCCACGTAGTATTGCCATGAGCAATCTCCATCTGTGGGCTTGCAGATGCAGTCATTGTTTGCTGCCCAGTACAAGCAGTCAAGTTCGTTATCTTGACATTCTGCATCTCCTCCACCCGCTGATCCACCTCCACTTCCTCCATTGCCGTTATTTCCACCGTCGCCTCCTCCACTTCCGCTGCCTCCACCTCCACCGTTGCCTCCTTCCCCTCCACCTCCTGATCCGCCTCCACTTCCTCCATTGCCGTTATTTCCACCGTCGCCTCCTCCACTTCCACTGCCTCCACCTCCACCGTTGCCTCCTTCCCCTCCACCTCCTGATCCGCCTCCACTTCCTCCATTGCCGTTTCCACCGTCACCTCCACCTCCGTTTCCTCCGTCTCCACCTCCACCTCCGTTTCCTCCGTCTCCACCTCCGTTTCCTCCGTCTCCACCTCCGCTTCCACCGTCTCCACCTCCACCTCCGTTTCCTCCGTTTCCTCCGTCTCCACCTCCGTTTCCTCCGTCTCCACCTCCGTTTCCTCCGTCTCCCCCTCCACCTCCGTTTCCGCCGTCTCCACCTCCACCTCCGTTACCAGACCCACCATTACCACCACATTCATGACTGTGGCTTCCTGATTCATGGCTGTGGCCTGGTTTGTGGCTTTCATTACTTCCTGACTCTTTGCTTCCTGACTCTTTGCTTCCTGACTCTTTGCTTCCTGACTCTTTGCTTCCGGATTCTTTGCTTCCTGACTCTTTGCTTCCTGACTCTTTGCTTCCGGATTCTTTGCTTCCTGACTCTTTGCTTCCGGACTCTTTGCTTCCATGTTTTCTTCTAGGTCCTTTTTCTTCCAAGGCAAATGTCCTCTTGCTAATAATTTGGTTTTCTTTGCAGTTGCCGCAGGACTTTGGACAGTTCCTAAGAACAAATGACTGCCAGTCACAGTTACTCCCACTGCACTGGCACCCTCCATCCTTAACAAACTTTGGACAGTCCAAGCGTCGGTCAACGCAGGCCGTTTCCAGGAAAGCACCTTCCTCCCAGGCCCCTTCGCTGCAATCTACATTGATGGCCAGATCGCACTGTGAGGTGTCACGGTTGAAGAGAAGGCCGCTACTGCAGAAGTGTTGCACTGCTTGGCCACCCTCACCTGAAACACCGATAGTGCATAACTTATAATACACAAATTGCCACAGATTTTTTTTCCTTTCTTTTTTCACGTTACCTTTGGGTAATGCCATATATGTAATAAATGCAAGTATATAAATGTCCCACCACATTTTCCATCATAAAGCAACACAATGTCAGAGTAGACATATGTTGGTGATCATTCAAAAGGTGAAGAAAAAATATAGTGCTGATAAAATGAAATGTTAAATGAAAAGGAGAATCATTGCCGATACCAACGTCTGCGACGCAAAAGAAATGAAGCTGTAACCATTGTTGCAAGGGAGGAACTTTTTTTTTTATCAGACAAGATATTGGCTCTGAAGAAAGTCTGATAAACTGAAGGAAAACAGGCACAGAGCGGAAAAGTAAACCACTTCTAGATTATTTAGAGCAAGTAAAATAAAACTCACACTGCCAGTAAGCAGAGCACATTTCAGACGAAGGGTACCGGCAGTTGTCACAGGAGCAGGTGGGCGCAGGTTCACATTTGGTGTTCTCCGGCAGATCACATTGTTCAACCATGGCGTTGAACATCAAGTCTCCGGGACACTCTGTAAGGTGCTCCACTCCAGCCTGCGAAAGAAAACCCAGGTTAGCCAACGGTCGCAGAAGATCGTTTGCGGATTGCTAAAATAAATTGCCATTGTGTTCTTAATTCTGTGCCTCCTATCTGTGCCTCCAAGATCATACACACAAAATCCCACCCACAAGCACACACAAGCGCATATATATATATATATATATATATATATATATATATATATATATATATATATGTATATGTATATGCATATGTACACACACACACACACACACACACACATATATATATATATATATATATATATATATATATATATATATATATATATATATACATATATATATATATATATATGTATATATATATATTATAACAGACTTAATACAATGGCTTGCAGGGGTAGTCATAGTGGTTATTACAGCTTGACTCTTTACTATGAACAGTAAGGGAACACACGAGACGATGTCTTAGGGTAAGTGGTGAGTGCGAGGTCCAGCCAGCCAGCCCTGAGGGCGAAGGCTGGACTGACTTTATCACGTTGAGCACTGGACACAAACTGAGAAGTCAGACGAGGTCAGATAAAATCGTCATCTACGTCCTCGCTGGCTTGGTGGTTCTAAATTGGATTTAGAGCCACGTGGTCTATCAGTAAGATGGTTTACAGAAATCGTGCTTATATATATCCCATATTGCTTGGCCACCTACTCACGCCTCGCCCTCGAGGCGCCTTAGATTGGCCTTAATGGGTGACCAAACTTTGGCTGGTCCTGATTTGCTGGTCTTCTCGTTCTCACGTGCATTGTCCTTGGTCCATCTTCGTGGCTGCCTGGTCCTTGGTATAAACCATCTGTCCTCTACACCCACACGTCCTCGAAGATCTTGCACAAGTCCTCCTTGACTTCGGATTCATCTAGACTTCCTCCTAATCCCTGTCCAGGCTTAACTCGGCGGCATCCTTGTCCACACGTCCTTACAGATCTCATGGTCATCCTCACATCCTCGTAATCTTCGTCTGGATCTACGGGCGTCCAGCAGGAGGCGTCCTCTCAGGTTGTCTGATACTTGTGCTGACGAGCTCCTGGAGTTTGACTAGATCTGCAGGGGTCCAGGCAGGCAGCGCCATTCCACAGCATCCTGGGGCGACTGGTACCTGCACTGGCGAGTTCTTGGTCCTTCTCTGGGTCTACGGACGTCCCGACAGCGGCGTTCTTCCACTACATCATCAGGAGACTTAATACCTGCTCTGACGAACATCCTGGTCCACAGGCCTATGGGGCTCTCCCGGTGACATCCTCCCACAGCATCCTAAGGTGACCATTTCTGCAGTAGGCTCA